>NW_005054325.1:2765603-2849577 GCF_000277835.1 Geospiza fortis | reverse complement strand
GGCAGCTGGCAGGAGGAGTGCTGTGGCAGTGCCATCTGCTTCAGAGCTGCCTGCTAGAATTCTCCCCTCGCTTGATGTGCCATTGCCATCTAATCAAGACAAGGAAGTGGTTAATGTCAAAGGGGCTGTCATAGAAACCACTCTCTCCAATCTGAAGAGCTGTCAGAAGCTGTAGCCACCACTGTTCCTCAGTTGCTGGTCTTCTTGGTGTTTTTATCCACACCTCCTTTTTGAAAGACTTTGCTGTCTGGCTGATCTATGACCCACTGTGTCTAACTACAGATCCATATGCTCAGAGAAACTGTTGTGCGACACTTCAGATAGACACTCTTAATTTTTTTTTAAGCCTTGTAACAGCTTCCTGAGGTATACACAGGAACTGATTACCTCATGCAAAGGAAAATGTCAATTCCCTCCCCCATCTCCCATAAATAATCTTCCACACAACTGTAGACACTGACATATTTATCTCTTGGCCCCAAAGGCTGAGGTCTTTGGCAGCAGCTAGGAGTGAAAAAATTGAAAGATGCAGAGTTCCTTTCTACCTCTTCCCCAGTTTACAAGGATTCATTTGGCTGCAGGCCATTGAGTGATGCTGAGCACGCCCTGCAGGCAATTAGTTCTTTCATATGAGTGAACTACAATTATATGGGCACACAGTAAATTCATTATTTTACTGTCTTCTCCAGGCTACAGGGGCCCCAGTTTGTGCTTAGTGTAAGTGATAGGATTAGCATTAAAGTTTAGTGTATAATTATTGTTAGTTCAGTATAGAAATGTACTACAGAAAAGTCAGTTTGTCTGAGGCAGTAGAAATATCTTGAACAGGAGAGTCCCTTGGCCTCTGCAGCAAGAAAAAGATTATATGGCAAAGTAGGGATGGTTGTCTAGATATCCTTATCATTACCTGGATGTGAGGCTGAAAGTCAGCCTTTCCAACAGACCAGTTCATTTGATATGTGGAGGTCGCACCACCTGCAAAATCACCAACACTGATCAATGCTTTTTTTTGCAGCCCTGCACACTAAAGAAATGAGAATATAACCACCGATGGGAGAGCAGTATCCGTGAATTCTTAATATGTTAATCACTGAGAGTTTATATGTCTCCAGTTTCACTTATTGCCAAACAACTTAAGGAGGATCTGTGTGATGATGCAGTGTAGCCTGGCATGATGATGGCAGTGTGTCTGCCATTGGCTAGTTTCTGCTTTACAATCACCAGGAAAAAACAGGTGAAAAATATAAATTTTAAAAATGAAGCTTCCTTTCTAAGAATTAAAACAAGGAATCTGTCACTGATTTGATTTGCTCTATTGAGGTTTTGAACTATTTTGAAGTGTAGGGTACTAGGACCTATTAGAGCCTCATCTCACCCTTCTCACAACATTAGGCCTTTTCTCAAGATACCAAGTGGGAGAACATCTGAGGCAAAATTCACTAGTTCGCTGTAGTGCATCTGATTTTCTAGAAAAGCCCCAACAATAAACAAAACAAACCCAACTCTTTTTTTACCGTCTCGGTGACCTGCCTGCAGCTCTTGTTTTCAGCTTTTTACTGTTGGAACCATAAATGTAGGCTTCCTGCATCCTTTCATGATCTGGGCAGCAGGTGGACAGGAAGTCATCAGTGAGGAACAGGAAACAGAAGGATTAGGAAACAGCCAAGGTCTATTCAGGGGCTATGGGAGGCTCAGCTAGAAGTGCTCCCCAAAGTGAGCGAAACTTGCCTCTCAGTGGGACAATACCATGGCAGTTAATGTGCTCTGCAACTGCTCTGCAATTAGGCTGAGTCTCCAGGAAACTATACCCTAAAACTAGTGAAATTTTCTATAATCATCACATTGTCAGTGGTTATCCGACAGTGAGCTACATATGTGTGTGACAGATACACATGGCATGTAAGGTAGATTAGATTGGAATGAATGGTGTTTTATGGTGGTGGAGAAATCTGAGGATGCAGGATAAGGATTTTGAGAGCTGATGTTACATATTGCAGGGTGTTACAGGGTCTTCCTTATGAAATACAGCAAACCAATGCCAATAATATTTTTATCTTGCGCTTAACATCAATCCACTTGCAGTAGAAACCCTCTACAGAAAAAGGTCTTGGTCCTTCTCTGCTTCTGTTTCTGTAAACAGAGTCACTTCTCTGCTGCTGTTAAGGTTTTGTATCAAATGGTGTGAGTACAGTTCAAAGTTGCTTTCCTGTTACATACTCTTAAATGTCAGGGAGTTAAAAGCATTGTAGCATCATCTAGAGGCCAGACATAAACTACAGTGCATTGTTAGTCCTTCAGTTGAATAAAGCACATAGATGGCTGTTAAAAAGATAAGATTCCAAGCAGGATTTTCCAAAGAACATAAATACCAGAAAATAGCTTTCCCAATGAATTCCTTAAAAGTATTACAGCGCATAAATATATATACTAGATATTAGTAATTTTGTGCAGATAAATTTATATTTTTCTCCTGCATGTGTAAATAAATAATCAAAGGTGATAGAATAATTTATTGTCTAAGTTTCATCTATTTAGAAATTTGATGGAGAGCTGACAAGTTAAATGAAGAGACAAGTATATATGCCCTGTTGTGCAGCTCTAATATATGACAGATTCAATTTGGGTAACAGCTATATGACCCAAGATTCTCATTTTGTTTAATATATGAAGAATAAACTTGGTTGTTTCCATTTGCCAGTTGTAAACTTTGTCTTTTTCTGAGTGTATTTAATAGCCAGAGTACAAATGGCCTGTTTGAGAGTGTTATGAGGAATGTCTTGCCAGCAAAGCGCAGAGGTTTAAGAAATGTATGAGGAGTCTGTGCATATGTGTGGGCAAGGAAGAGTGACTTCAATAAAGACAGGTAAAGGATTCAACTTCCACTGCTATGCAGTGGGATTTGGAAGATTTCCCAAGACTGATTAGAAATTTGTTTAAAAACAAGTTTCTAAAGCTAGCCTCTCTTCATCCAAGTAGCTAAGAGGGCCTTGCAAATGTCAAAAAGTTATGTCATTTTCACTTTGTAGAATTGGAAACTGAGCACTTTGCTGATTTATTCAAACTGATTTACTCAAATTGATACAGTGAACAGGCAGCATTGAAAATGAAGCTGGCTCCCCTGTGCCTTATTCCTGTGTATGGAGTGAGGCCTGCTGGCCTCTCTAAGAGGAAGGTTCATGTGGCTGACCAAATTAATTGCCCACAGATGTATATGAGACTAGAAATACAACGCAGCAGTACTGGACTGTTGTACAGATTTACTGCCCTTTAAATCCAGTGTTTCTTTCTGAAACATATCTTTCTCAAATCAGAAAATCTCCTGGGAAGTCAGCACTGCAGATTGTTTCATTGCACTGGCAAACTCCTGAGAAGATGGGCTTTTCCTTTTACAGTCTGAACAAACAAAACAGGCCAGCTGAGATAGGAACCAATGAGCAGCCCCCAGATACAAGGAACTAGGGAGAGCAGAGCCAGGCCAGCTGAAATGCTCTCCCAAGCACTTTTTGCTCTTTGTTCTTTGCAGTTTTGGTGAATGTCTCTGAAAGGGTCAGTGGCAGGGAAGTTTCTTCTGCCTTAACCTCAGCAGTCACCAGGCATGTCAGTGCAGGATAGGATTTTGGTTCTTTGGGAAGCAACAGACCATTCTCTGAAATATCCCCCTCTCTCTACATGCACAGCTTTCATTGAAACAAATCTCCTTAGCTAACACTCTTTCTGCAGCTCCCCAAAATGCAAGATTTTGGGTTCAGATTTCACATGCAAAAAGCATTTGGTTTGGACTTCTTTCCCGCCAGGGATCTGTGGTTGTGGCTGTATGCATGTTTGTTGAGCAGCAGAGAGTTTGCTTATGCCTTTTGTGATTTTAGTTTGCCTAAAACTATCTGTCTCAAGTGTTCATATAAAGTCTCTGAAAACACTTGAATCCAGGAAACTGAGATTATTAAACAAATAGTTACAGTTAAACTGTGAAGTTCAGGAGCCTGGATTTGGGATAGACAAAGAGCTTGTTACATATAATTACATCTATTTATGCTTTAAATGACACATGGAATTCTTCAGATATTCATGTTTAATCAGGTGTGTAAATACATTGAATTAAATAAAAACTCACTTAGGGCTCTTCTTTAATGCCTGGTCTATTTTTTGTATGTGGAATAATAGCCAGAACATTAAAAGCATAGTTTATTTTAGAGATATTTCTCCATATGTAGGGTTAATATGAGTACCTTATGAAGTAAAATTAGAAGTAGAAATTAGATTCTAAAATTAGCATTTCACTGATTTTATCCCATATCTTTTTCTTTCCTTGGGACATTCCCTTGGAAAATTCCATAATTAACCCTTTGCCATTTCAAATTAGATTTTCAACTGAAAATAACAACATTAAATTAAAACAATTAAAATTATAAAGCTCATCCAATAATACTTCCTAGATTAAGAATAGTAAAGGATAATACAGAGAAACTAGGCAATTAAAAATGTATGTGCATGGGAAGTGAAATGGTAGGAAGTACAAAGAGAAGTAAAATGGCTCTGGCTGTTGCATATATACATGCATTTAAATTATTGCTTTCAAACTTATTTGAGGCCTATTGTTTTAAACTCTTTAACCCACTGTTGTGAAACCTCTATGTGGAAAAAATAAGATGGTTCCATTTAATTTCTTATCTTGTACTTCCGCTATCACTGTTCCATTGGAGATGAACTGTGATTAGATCCTGGAGTAAAATTCTGGTATTTTCCTGTGAGGGCAGTTTGAGCCTGTTTTTATGATGGCCTTAATCCCACTGTGGTGCAATCAGCTTGACCTTTGTGGAAATAATTGATTTGTATCTTAAATTTATACTCTAACAGTTTTGAGAAAATGGATGAAGGATTTTGGTCTCAGTGTTGAGATTTCTGTGAAGAAGGATGCTGGAACCCCATTGGCAATTGGTTTTAACCACAAATTTAAAATTGCTGCTGTATATTATTTAGATGAGTTATAGTTTCAGAAGTGCCTGAAGCACTGCTCAGGTTCAAGGGTTTCCTCTTGCTCGTTCCCTCTTGTGGGTTTCCTCATTAGCAGCTCCAGGAATGAGTCATTAGTGGTGTCTAAAACTTTGGTTTTTACACCAGGCCATGATGTGACATTTCCTCAGTTGGTACAGTCCTTTCTGATGGTTCCTGTTATAATTTTTACCTGCCACTCCAAGGTATCTTGTATCTAGCAAAGTCAGTAACATTAACCTAGTTGGTGGTAGAAGGATTTCTGACTATTTGGACTAAAAGTTTGGACCAATAATATGTTTATGTGAAAATATTGTTTTAAAAATAAATGAGAAAAGAAGCATGCACATGCACACACGAACATGCGCATATTCACATCCCCACACACACAAAGGAAATCACAAGGTTATACATTCTGTACCCCAGACTGCAGCTTTTGGAGAGCACCGTACTGGGGTGCACTCTTAGAAAAGAGCTGACTTCAAGTTCAGTGAATGGCAGTGGCACTGGAACTAAATTATCTTTAAGGTGTCTTCTAGCCCAAACTATCCTATGATTCTATGAATGTGAAATCGCTGAAAAAATGCTTTTCTCCTTTAGTAATGAAACTGTAGTCAGCTGATGATTTTCCTTAGACTTTTCTGATTTTATTTTAAATATAAATGCCAGACATCACTTGGTGTGAGGTAGCCCATTGCTGATGAGATAAAAGCAAGTGCTACCACAGACAAGAACAGCAGCCTTCCAGAATGGTATCAGTGTAAACTCTCATTCTCAGTTCCTGCTGGCTTAAATGACTATTACATTTTTATTTGCCTACTCTAATATTTTTGGCCATCTCATTTTTTAATACTATGAAATCTTTCTTCTCTATCATCCCCTAGCCTGTTTCTCTTTGCAGAAATCACATTCCTTAGTTTTACCACTTCAAATCCTACATGAGTTTAGCTAGAATGTGACTTCCTGGAGATGTTAATAATACCAGGAGGTCCTTGAATAGGTATTCAATAGGTATTTTGGTGGGGTTTTTACTTAATATTAGTGTAAAAGGTTAAACCTTCTTAAACCTTCTTTAGGACCTCATTACCCAACAGGCTAGAACTGTAGAACATGTAAATATATATGTTAGTTCAGAAAAACTTTCCAATGTTGTTAAAACAATTAGATTAATATAGAACAACTGTAACATTGATGTGTAGAATGGCATTGATTCAAAAATGCTGTGCCAGACCTTAGATGGTTATAAATAATATTCCCTTTTATACACATATACAGAAAAAAAAAAAAAAGTTCAAATTATTGGAGTATTTGGTTAAATAGCACAGGCATATGCTACTGTACTCAGAGTGTTTTGAACTCAAAGGACACACAAAACACTTTGAGTCTTGGGAACACTTTCAGCAAAAAAAGAGAATTACTTCAAATTGAGAGCTTAGAATTTCTATGATTTCATCTTATTTTCTAGTCATTTTATTTTTAGAAGTCCCTGATTACCTCTTAATGTAACTCTGCTGTCTCCATCTAAAAGTACTTGTGCAAGAAATGACTGTCCTATCTAAAGTCCCTGTGCAACAAATTCAGTATAAATATTTCTCTTGCTGTGCTTTAAGAGCAATAAAACTTGGCTGATGAGACTATAAGCCAATCTTTAACTAGAATACATTTTCCCTTTGGGTATAGTCGCTTACTGGTAGCTGCTAACAAATGGCTAAAAAGATACATGCAGCTATGTGTAAGTGAATCTGAAATTTAAAATATTTTAAAATTGTCCTGGTTCTTCCTCTCTTTTTTTTCCTCCTAGACTTTAAGTCCTTTGAACAATATGTGGGGTGGGTATAACATACTTGAGCCTTGGTAACACTCCATACTCTGCATCCTTCATGGTGTCTCTAGCAAATAGGGAGAAGCAAATTCAAAAGTGTGGCAGTATAGAAAGTAGAAAAAGCCTTGGTTTGTTGTTACAAAAAGCACTCTATTATCATCAGTGTGTTCAGCACAAATCCAAAACATATCCCCATACCAGCCACTGTGAAGTTAACTCTGTCCTAGCCAAAACCAGCACAGTAGATTATTTGAATGAATATGGTTTTGAATGGAGCCTTGCATCTGATTGAGGTGTTACTTGTGCTAAAATGTGCTTGTTGGTTGTGATCAATATTTGTAGGTATTGTCTTAAATAATGCTTCTTTCATGCTTAAGCAGAGCCTGTGCTTGGGACTCTGAAGAAAATAAAAGGTATTTCAAAGAAAGTTTTAGATATTAGATATGAGCATTGTATAGTGATGTGTCTTCCATTCCTTGCTACCTGTTCTTGTGACAGAAGTCAACAGCATTATTATCCATGATAGCAGAAGTGGAAAGCTTTATCATAGTAGCACAGTACCATAGAGTAAGACTAATGCTGTGAAGGATCCGTCATGTTACTCCTAAACAGTACCTGTGAACAGATGGTCTAGCTTTTAAATGACACTTATAATTAAGATAAATGGATGAACTCATACTGTCTATTAAATATCAGTAATGTTTGACAAAGAAAAAAGAATCAAAATCTCGGCGTACATTCATTCCCTTATGACAAATACTGAGTTAATAGAAAGTGAAACAGCACAGGAAAACTAGATTTTGTCTTATGGTAGAATAATACAACCTGAAGAATTATACTTAAACTGTGATTTTTATAAGTTGCTAAACCTGACCAATATTATGTCTTGCAATATCTAGAGGCTGAAATACACGGTTGCCAATGTTTAAGATAAAATACATCTATTAGAACAATTCTTTAGCTGAAGATTCTAGGAAAAAAATAAAAGTGAAAGAGAATGGAACTAAAACTGTTAAATACATGAGTTGGCTCATGCAGTGGAAAACTACATAAAAACAGGGTCCTATTCTTATTGCTACATATCATTCCAAACATATGCTTTTTCCATTTCTGAGTTTTGTGTAATAAAATATTAATGGAGCTATGAAGCGACTCCTTGGAAAGGGAGGATGTTCCATATGAGAACTAACTTTAAAATGCTGTGAGACCTTGGGGGCAGTTTTGCCCTTGACTTCACATGAGTAATATGTCATGGACAAAGCCTTTCCAATAGCTGCTGAGTTCAGGAATCTGTTTGGTGTGAAACAATCTGCAAGATCATGAATTTCCACTAGAAAAAAATGAGGAACAAGGTCTGCTAAAGCTTATACGTATCAAGAGAGGTATAGGCTCTGATGCTTCTGGATATTGTGACAATGTATATATTATAATTTTTGTCTTAGTACTACAACCTTTGACCTGGCTTTTTCCAACCATGGATTTGGAGGTATCTTCCAAGTATTGGTGTTCTCCATGCAGTTGCTAGAGTTTAATGAAAGTTCTGCCCTGCAGAATGCCAGCAAACTTTGAGCTGTATCAGCATTCCTTGACCAAAGCCTCCAGCTCTACAAGAACATGCTTGCTGATAAAATAAAATAGCCCATTCTTCTGGAATTTCATGCTTCTACCTGGGGATTAAAGATATCTCTTTTTATTTTAGAGTAATTTAAATATCTTTATTGAGATCTGCTAAAACAAAAGATGGTACTAGATGCTTATGTTTTACTGCTTGCATTCTGCTTTGCCTTGCCTCTACTGCAGAAGAAAAAAAAGTCAAATAGTTGCCTCATGGGAAATAAGATGTAAATTAACAGGAATGAACCATTATAACAGATTATATAAATTTACAATCTTTTGGAATTTCTAATATGTTCCTAAAAGATAAAAAGTCTATGGAGATGGCTGTAGTTCTAGTCAGTTGATCATAATTGCCTCGTTATCATAATACTCCCTATAGGGCCCTGCAGTAGTCATAACCTGCACTTTCTCTAACACAAAACCTGCATCCCTCCAAGGGTGCCTTCTGTGCAGAGCTGCCACTGTATCTAATCCTTCATCTCAGTGCATTATGGTATTGAAGAATGCTCCCAGACCTGCCATATATTGTAAAAAACTTTGAAGTCTGAAAATGCCATTATCAAACTTTTAAATAGGAAAAGACATTCGGTATTCTTAAATACTTGAATTATGTGTTCTCATTATAAAAAGCAAGTGTATGAATTGTACTTAACTGAGTGATTATTGTTTTAAAGAGATTATTCCTTCAGTAATGGCACCTTAAAAGTAATTTCTTAGGCTGGTTTTAACAACACTAGGTATAAATAGTAATCTAATTATACTTAGGAGAGATTTATAGCTCTGATTACTCTCGCTTTAAAATTTCAAAGGGACTGACATGAGTAATCAACATATCCCATACCGTGAATTCATCTTGCTATTGTAAAAAACACCTGCCAATTGCCTGTCTGCAGAATGATATGCAATGCTGCACATATTATTTCAGGAGTAAGTGATACATGTGCATAATATATGCATTTTTTTAATGCCGAGGCATAAAATGGAATGCTCCCAGGTAGAAGAGCTTAGATTTCCAGTTCTTAGGTTGTTTCCTTAATACCATTTCTTTGGATATATTTTTTTGTTTCTTTCTGGATTTTCCAACCAACTTATTATGCAGGGCATGGTGTCTCTATATGAATTATGCAACACACAGACAAATTACACTAAAAGCATATTGTTGAAGTTTCAGAGACAAGTACATTTATTTGGAAACACCAGATCTAAAGATGCTGGCCTATGTACATGATGATGGTCTTAATTTACATGGTCTTCCTTTAGTTCTTGCATAGAATTGAAGTCTTATTGGCTATACCTCTACTAAATGAAACAGGGCAAGTAAGTATATGGGTTTATGTGTGGGATTACAAATCTCTATACCTGATGCTCTTGGTATGTTTTTTTTTTATTCAAGCCTGAGAACATCTGCACAGTCAATGCATGAACACGAGCAGGGAACCCAGGTCACTTCCTGATAGATTGTTTTGATGCAGCCAGCCTGTTTGTTGGGAGAGAAGCAGAATTTATCTATGCAGATCTGGACTGTGCTGTTGCTTGCCCTCAGCCAAAGAACAGTCTTACTCATTCAGGCACAGGTGCACACATTATTTTGGGGGATTAAAGAAGACTGCTACAGGAAAATACATTTGTTCACAGAAGTCTGCTCCTCCTCTGCATTTGCTGCAAGAATAGAAAGTAAATGGATAAAAATAAAAATAAGAAAAAGGACGGAACAGTCAACTGCAGGAAATCAGAAATCCAGGGAAAAAAACCCCAAAAAATATTAAAGAGTAGAGTGTTAGTTCAGAACTGATGTATCCTGATTCTTGATTAAGTCAATCTGCAAAATTTATATGTTTATGTCTTAATGCATCAGCATGCAAGTCTTATATTAGACAACTATAGCCTTGATTCTAGCCTTTCCTTTTTTCTAAGTGTTTGACTTCGCATATTTAACAAAAGAGTATTCATCATGTACATGTATAATGTCTCATTGTTCTGAACATTGGATCAATTGCCTTCTAGAATGGTTAATCACAATTGTTTAGGCAAACTGCTCAGATTTCTGCTGCTCAAGTTTCAGATTAATTGATTGAAAGTTGTTGTCTTATGTGAATGATTATCACAAGGTGACCATAATATATATTAATAATATAATTTATAATACTCAGACAAAGTGGAATGTTGTGCCTGACTTCAGGCTCTGCATATACATGTTCTCTGCTGGGCACAAATCTTTCTACCCTTTGCAGCTTGATGCCTTTTTCTCTTTCTCTGCTAAACTGTTTCTGTCATGTCTCCTTTTCCTTGCCATCTTCTCCAATCTCAAACTCTATTGCCTCATAAGAGTAATTTCCTCCCTATTTTGCTTCCCAACATTCTCCCAGTTTGGAATATATTTGCCTAGGCATATCTTTATGCCTCTTTTTCTTGTGCCCCACTCCCCTGGTTTTGCTATTCAGTTTTTCCTCTTATCCTTCCTGCATTGAAATGAGATGATTTCTTGCCACATGCTGCTAGCAGGGGGATTACTGGGAAGGGTGGAGAGACAGGTTCTTGGTCACAGCTTCAGCCATTACAGCAAAATTCTGGCTCTGCCAGCCACAGCAGCCTTCGGCTGGAGTGTATCCGTTCTGGTTGCACACGTGCAGCCCGGCGAGCCAGGGGATCTCTGAGGGAATGGAATATTCTCACTCATCCTCGGGGGGAGCCACATGTGCAGTCTAGGCAGCTACTCAGAACAGTGAGACCCTCAAGTGTATTTAATGCAGAGGAGATCTTCAGGGACTTTTATATGGGAGATTCTAAAATTTTTAATGACCCTCTAAAAGCTGCGTTCTTTTTCCCCCTCTATCCCCAGGCTTTGTATCTTTGTTGAGGCAAGAAGAGTGAGTGCAGACCTTCTAAAAACGAAATTCAAAAAACCCCTGACACAAACCTACTGCAGGGTTTTTTTAATATTGCAAATTCTTTTCTTCATTGCTGGAAGCAGCTAAATATTTTTAGGGTAAGTTCCCATTCCCTCCTTCCTGCGAGTAATGCGGGCTAGTATTTGCTGTGTTCCATTTGGGGAAAACTTTCTTTCCTGGCCTCCTCAGACCATCTCATAAACTTTTAAAGGGATTTAATTAAGTAACTTTGTTCTTGTAATAAAATTACCTAACTTCCTCCATGTCTTCCCATCTAACTTCAGCATGCTCTCAGGTTTCTTGTGTGCTGCCACTCTCTGGGCTGTGTGGTCATGAGTAGAGGTGATATATTGGTATGATTAAGTGAAATGTGCATAGTTGATTAGCTTTTCATTGGGCAGCCACCCAGAGCACTGAAACTGTAGAGTGGGAATGCAATACTGAGGAAAACTTTGTCTAGATATTCCAAAATGGAGAAAAGGAGCTGCCAAGTGCAAATTAAAACCATTTGGTCTGAATACTGAGGATAATTGTCTCCTTCATTCACCAGGTTTAGATATAGTCTGCGCTGCTTGGATGTTTATTTTGTATCATATTCTGGTTCCACCATTAAGCTACTTATGTGTGAGTCTCATCAGACACACTTGTTGAATTATCTTACCCTTGTGGAACAAATCTCCAGATCAATAGCTCTTCATATATAACTATAATCATATAAGGATCTGGTTTTCTCTTCAAGTCAGTTTTATACTGCTGTCACTTTGCTGCATTCAGTGCTACACGAGGATGTAAATGAGACACAGACTTCGCCAACTGCCCTTTCAGATAGGAAACCCTCTTCACATCTACCTTTTCACCTCTCCAAACCTGCTTTGCTTTGGGAGATGAGGGTGGGCAAGAATACCAGCATCCCTAGTTAGCAGCCATCCTACATAGTTCAACCCTTTATACTGCTGAGGTTCAGGGGAGGGCAATCTTTTGTTAAATGTTTTCAAAACTAAATTTCACATGTCAAGGACACTATGTTCACACAAGAATGTGCATGAACACAGGCTTGTACATGCATAGGCACACACATGTAGGAGGATATATATATGCTCACACAGAACATTGTGTGAGTGCACACGCACACATGGTCAAAGACCCAGAGGAACTGCCTGTCTGACAGTGTTTATCTTAGTGTCTTCTCAGATTAGCAGAGAAGCTCTTCTACAACTCTGTTCTTCTAGACTTAGAGACACAACATCAACAAGAGATCATAAGATCTTTTTTATCCCAAATTTTAAGGATCTTATAAAGTTCTCACCCTTATAGCTCTAGCCTTTTCTTTTTTATTATTTTTGGCACCCTATTGTTGGAAATATTTTCCTAATATTTATTCTCTATCTTCACAACTGGGATTTAAACCTATCATTTTTATCCTAGCCATGGTGGATAAAGAGAATAGATGGTTCTTCATGGCAATCTTTTCCATATTTTAAGACAAACATGTTCTTCATGAGTCCCTCTTCTCTAGACTAAAGAATCCCATTTTTTCTTTACAGTCCCTGTTCTCCTGTGGACATCCAGAGGCTACTGCCCTCCTAGAAGACTGCTCCTACAACTGACACAATGCCCAGGAAAAGGAAAAGTGAGAGGATTCCTTATATAAAAGGATGTGCTTCTTTTTTTACCTCTTCAATTGTGTATGTTTTTTTTTCAAACAGAGTAGTTAGTTGACTCATATGCAGTTTGAAATCCCTCAAATTCTTTTCTGCAAACCTTCTGATCAGCTGGATTTTTCCCCTATTACATGTATAGAGATACTAATTCTGACCTAAGTACAGGAATCTGCATTACTCCTTTCTGACCTCGTCTGTTTATCAGAGTATTGCTCCAGTGGACAAGGACCTTTTCCATTCTAGTCTTACACTGTCAGAAGTGCCTGCTAACCACCCTGTTTGATGCTGTTTTCAAAGGCCACTAAGGTTTTCTTTACTCTGTTTGCAAATGAAACTATAAAATACCATGGAATTTGGGAGGTCATGTTAAAAAAATATGTGCTGTTTAGTTGTGAATGCTTATACCAACATTTTAAAGGCAATTTTCAGCCAACTGTGCACCCATCTCAGTCTAATTTAGTTGGGCTGTATTTCCTAGCACACTTTCAAGAGCCTCAGTCACTGGAGATATTCCAGAACTGCCTGGATCCTGCCTGCAATCCTGGGCCTTGTGCTCTAGGATGACCCTGCTTGAGCAGAGAGGCTGAAACAGATGACCCACTGTGGTGTCTTCCATCTTTGCACATTCTGTGGTTTTGTGACTCTGTGTGTGCTAAAAACAGTCAAAAAATCACATCAGTAGAGGGGGAAAGAATGAATATTCTGCCCAGGCTTAATGCCTCATTTATTCTCTTTGAATTAACAACTGAAAGATTTAAGATACTTACAGGGGCCTATGAAAGTACAAAATGTAAGAAGAGTGATGCAGAAGATTGTTATTTATTTTACCTGAGTCTTGGGTTTTACTAGTTTTTCCACATTGAAGTTCATTGCTAAATTATCTTTTTTGTAATAAATATTTTTCTATACTGATATTAATGGTTGCAGGTCAGGTGACAATGGAACTTCTTTGGGCTCAATTTCTTGTGCAAGTATAAATGAGAAAAGATTACAACAGATTTCTTTTCTTTTTAAAAGCACTCCCATTTGCTTCTGGGGTTATGAGATGCAGATCTGTTGCACTTACATGTACAAGTATGACCTGAAATTTCATGTTACAGATAACAGAAACCTCTTGTTTGTATTTCAGCCTCATTTGCTGCCAACTGGAAAGCCTGCTTCAGCAAACTGAGACCTTGATTTGATGAAGTGCCTTAATTTGTGCATCATTTGATGTCTGTGAAGAGGCCAATCTTCTCCAGTGTGGTTATTGAATTTTTAAAGGATGTACATGTTCCTTCATGTGCTTTGCTGGGCTCAACTTTTGTTCAAGTGAGGAAAGATGGGATATTAATTGAAATAAGCCATCTTGTTTGTAAAGTAGGCACTTGACTGTAGAAGGATTCTCATATTTTTTATGACTTTTAAGTTTATTTGTGTCTCCATGGACAAAAGGCCAGTTTCTTTTGATGAAATGAGCTCTGGAGGATAATGGTGGGATAGTTTTAATTCTTTTGCTTTCTGATCCTCAAATTCTTTGAGTTGGTGCATAGTTCTGCCTTGGTTAGTTCTGTGGAGGCGTAGTCTCTAGTGGGGAGGGTTAGTTTTCACATACTTTACTGTATGTCCTCACTTTGTAACTTACTGTACTCTGAGCCCATAGGATGGCTGGGGGAATGGTATGTTTACATTTGTTGGTTCCTGGGACTGAATTTCAGTGTGACTCAGAAATGCTTTGTCTGCGGACACTGAGTCATGGATAAGGGTTTTCTTATGTCTGGCACGATGTTAAATTCCATTCTTGACTGGTGGCTCAGTGTTTTTGGAGAGATAGAGATAGAGCACTGAACATAAATTTTAAATGAGCTAAAGGTTTGGGATGCAAGGCCTAGGAGTTTACTTCCTGCTATCTGTAAGGTTAACGAGTGCATAGAGATGATGTCATTATTTTAAATCTCGTTGGCTCTATTCTCTCATTCCACGGAAGCACTACTAAACTGGGAGAATTTTCAGATGCTGAGCTTTCCTTCTCTTCAGAGCTCTGAATTCATAGAGTAGTTTGGGTTGAAAGGGACATTTCAAAGCCACCTACTCCAAATCCCCTGCAATGAACAGGGATGTCTCCAACCAGATCAGGTTATTCAGAGCTCCATCCAACCTGGCCTTGAATGTTCCAGGAATGTCTATTCCTACTACCTCTCTGGGAAACCTTTCCACTGTTTCACCACCCTCACCATAAAAAATGTATTCCTTTTATCCAGTCTAAATCTATCTTCTTTTGATTTAAAACCATTTCCCTTTGTCCTGTCCCAACAAGCCCTGAAGACAAACTGAATGGTTTGCTCTAGGTGCAAATCAGATGCAGTACAACCCCAAGTGGAATCCAGCCAGGGAATGGTCCTTTTGGAAGTGTTGAACCATGTATGTGAAAGAGTCATTTGTTTCATGAGGTTGGTTCAAATCTGAAAAAAGCCCTGTGAACTGCATATGGGGTGAAGGTGTCGGCAGTGACTGCCTTGATTATCTACTCTGTCACACCACTTGCTAGCATAGATATAACTGATGACTGAAGTTTTCCTCTTCTTAGAAGCTTTTCTTTTGTTGGTTAAATCATGATCTTGTCCTGATACCTCTAAGAAACAACAAGCTTCTAGTAGCCACCATGTTTCCTTAACTAATAGCCAAGGGCAGCATACTTTGTAAAGTTCAGGTGATTTGAGACTGCTCACGTGTATCTAAAATGCTTCCAGCTAGGATCACGCAAGCCATAATATGTGAGTTAGCTTTAGCCATTGTCTGTTAAATCTATTAAACTTTTAGGTGCTCAAATCAACTTTGTCAAGATTATTCACAGACTCTTCTTTAATCTTGTATTCTTGTCATTCTCTTTGGTTTTACTTGATTGATCTCTTTGAGGATTCTTCTTGAAGTTCTTAAATAGTTCATTATTCATGGGGTCAGACAGGCTTCTTCAAACATGGGAGATCCCACTTCCAGAGCTGGGAATGCGTGCAAGTATGTTTAAGACCTGTAGTGGTGGTCTTTTTTGTGCTGGAAATTAAACACCATTTTATAAGAAACTGCAATAGAGGCTTTATTCTGTTTTAATAATGAAAGATGACAATGGTATGATTTCTACATTTGAGTTATAATTAAGAAGATGTTACATGCCTGGACTAGGTAGATTAAAGGACAGAACTGGAGCTTATAAATTTGTGATAAGGTTCACACTGTGCTGGGGCTTAGGCAAGAGGATGTGTATCTAAAGTAGAACACTCATACAGCTTTCAAAGGAGAGGGAACTGGCTGCCCTACTCATGACCCTTCCCTGTTGGCTGGGTGAGAAGGAAAAGTAACTTATAAAGTCTACCTTTCTTACTTCAAAGGAGGAAGGAACTGGGAAAAGGACAGAAGAAGGAAAAAGAAACACAGGGATTAAAGGAAGCACCCAAATATATTCAAAGTGCTGATCCTTGCCTTCAGGAACTTGTTTTACTGCCTTGGTTAGCTGAATCATGAGGTTGTTTTTATATATTCCCCCAAGATATTCAAGCTCTTAAAAATTCTTGGAAAAATTCCAGCTATTCTCCAGAAATATTTTCCACTCTGCCTCTAGGATTTCAGCATAGGATTTGCTATGAGATTTTTAGGGCCTGATTAATTCCAAATTTTCACATCTCTTTTGTGGGACACTGAGAATTTGCGCAGCGAGAAAGAGAGAGAGACAGAGAAAGGAGAAAGAGAGAGTAATGTAGGGTAGCAGCAGGAGACAGAAATTTCTCCACTTTGATTAGAGAAGAGATGGAGAGGGCAATTTTCATAAGAAATCATTTCTCTAATGACTTCATGTATTGACTTCTCTGCTGCTCAATACCTGCACAAGTCTTCACTGCAGAGTGAGTGTGCAGTGCTTTAATTGCCTTGTTAAAGAAGAGAGGAATCTCTCCACAGCACAGAGCCATGAAGTCTTGCAGGCATCTCATACTGCACTAAAGGTATTGGAAACCTTGCTACTGTAATTATTGGCCTTTCCTGCTTGAAGACTTATGAATGCCTTTTTCTTGGATAACTCAATCACTCTGCACTTTAAACCTCATATAAAGTTCTGACATGGATGGTCTGAACTTGCAGTCAAATATCTGCCCTTGAAAGCCACCAGTCTCATTCTCTAGGGTCTTAGCTGTAACTCTAACTGTCCTGTCACTGTTCAAAGTGACACAAGGGTTTTTGCCCCTCTTTCTCTTGCCTCACATAAAATTCATTCCTTATAATTGTATTTGAATTCTTGACTGTCTGACAGAGGTACCTGATATTTTCAGCACTGTCTTTCTCTCTACTGTATTTCCCAAAATTTATGAGAAAAGGAAACACTGAATATTAATTAAAATAAAAATAAAGCCAAAGTAGCTGTCTGTGTGACTCCATTCTATTGAGTTTTATAAAAGGTGACAGAAATATATAATAAATCTTAACTGAATGTCTACGCCTGTATACTTGTGATTCTGTGTTGAATGCTGGTTCGGTGGGTTTTTGTGGTTCTTTTTTTTTTTGTTTTGTTTTGTTTTGGGTTTTTTTCTGTTTTGTTTTTCTTTTTCTGTGTAACTGTTTTGGGTTTTTTCTTTCCCAGTTACTGGTTTTTGGAGGAACAATACCCTGTATATGAAGCACACAGACAAACACTGTGAACTGGGACTGAAAGGGCTGTGATAGCCCAAGGAATCCACGTGCCCGAGCAAATTGATTATTCTTTGCTATGTGAGAATGTGTCTCTGCACATGAAACCTTAGTAACAATGGGAAAGTGAAGAAGAGGTGTCTGGGATTTTGCATTACTATGTAGGCTCATTCTCTGAGGACATTAAAAAATTCCTCAGCTTGAGGCAAAACATTCATATATCTTCATTGTTTCTTCTGTTTCTAGCTACCTGGTGAAGTACCCTTGAGTTTACTTTGATGTGCACAGAAAAAAAATTTAAGAAGTTATGCCACACATTTAATCTTCACTGTCCTTAATAGACAGGGATGGTGTGTTTATTTTACTGGCAGAGAAGTTATACAGATCTCTCTCCACACACTGTTCCCATGTCCACACCTACATAAAATCTGCTGTCTTGCTTTGACTGGGAAATGTCAATTATCCAGTGGTTTAGGGCTGGCAGCTCATTTGAGTTGTCTGTAAATTACAGTCCTCTAGGATGATACCAGCAGAAAGCCTTGCCAAATCCCATCACAAACCACATACCCCATCACACTGAGCATGCAGAAATTAGGGGATAGGTGAAGGGTCACTGTGGATGTTAACCAACATTCATCCCATTTCTACAGTAAAAAACCCAACAAATTGCTCAATCTACCTAGTATGGTTTGAGTTACCTGATTTTTTCCCACTTGGCACAGTGTCAGGTTGTTATAGATACCTTTCAGGTCCTGTGTAATATTTGATATTGCTATCTGGATGTCTTAGACACCTTAGGATGTCTTAAATATCCTAAGCACTATATGCCATGTGTGGACAACTGAGGTCCTCAGAGTTCAGATTACTGAAAATATAAGAAATAACTTGTTCAATACATTATAGGATGTATGATATATATTAGTAAATAAACTCTACAGACAGTTGAAGTCTTCTGGGAGTCAGTATGTTTTGTAGACAGCTCCAGATGGAAGCATGCTGACACATCAGGTGCCCTCTGAAGCATCCTAGAATCTGAAACTTTCCCGTGGGGATGAATGCTCAGACCTACAGAAAACACTCCCTCCCCACCCCCCACAGATACATGTTTTGTGGGATGCCCTTGGGCATCTAAAATGGCATCATGTTTAGGTGGCTGGATCTCAGTGCACAGCTTAACCTCAGGAGAACTCAGGTGCCTGAATTGCCCAGAAGATCTCAGTTGTGGTGTGTAGTTCAAAGGATGACACAGAGGGAGTGTTGCATCATGGCCCTGAGATGCCCTCTACCTCTGCACCCTCAAGGAAGTGCTCTGTCTTCCTGGATTTCTAAGCAACTGTTCTGATAAGGACGCAGGGAGCAGCTTGTCTCTGAGATCAGTGTCATGGAATCTGTTTCCAAAGATGTGCAGTCCTTCTCATGGGCCGGAGGAGCATTCATCTGTCTCTCTCCCCACTGCCCTGTTCAACTTCAGACCACTCTTTATCTTCCCACTCCATTCAGCTTCCTGGACTCCTGCCCCAAAACATTTCCCCCTGGACTCTTTACCAGTTGAAGTCAGAAGAAGGTCAGTTCACAGTGTAAATGTTTACACAATAAACTTTACTCTTTCTATACTTGAAGATAACTCTCCATGTTTTTAACCTCCCAGTGAACCTCATGATAGTGGTAGGAAGTCTGTTTTCTCAGTGAGCCCTAGGAAAAAAAAGAAAAAGAGGAATATGTAGGTCAGGCTGTTTTAGAGAGCCTGTGAGCTGAGGCAAACCACTACCTCAGGCATCAGTGTCAGACAGACTATTTTCCAATTCTCCTGTCCTAGGAAATCTGATTATTTGTGTCTTGAGGTTTGTGGTGTTTGATGCCTTTGTTTAAATTCTTCGTCCTGGAGTCCTGTGATGTTGTTTTTCATTGAAAAATAAATTACCTTAGCCTTTACAATCGTATAAGAAAACTGGAAGACATGAAGCTCAGATGTTCAAGGTTTCAAAAGGAGACTGAAGATGCAAGTTGGTTGTTAAGATTTTGTGAAGGGCAGAGAAGAAATGGAGAAGACTGAGTCAAAATTTTTGAAATTGGCAAGGTATACCTTTTCCCCATGCATTTTTTTTCACTAAGCCCATACAACTTCTCTCTTTTTTAGTTTATTTTTTTAAAGTAGAAATATTCATTAAATATTGGAAATATTTTTATGTTCCATTTTCTGGACTTTTTTTTTCCTGTCTCTGAAACTGTCTTGCTTTTGTTTTGTTTTTAGTTTTCTTTTTTTCTTCTGTTTTGTTTTTGCCTTGAACATCATAGCAAAGAATATATTCAAGGTGAGATTTGAAAACAGATAATGTGTAAGTGCTGTTGGTGTTGACAGGAAGTCTCTTATATGTGAAGGGCAGCATAAGATAAAAGTTGTTTTTTCAGTTTCCAAACAAGTGGCTGATAGAGCTGGTATCTCATACTTAAGGGAAGTAGAAGTTGACACAATTTGAAAACAAAGGTGAGGGAGTTGGGACTCAGGATGGAAGGCTACATTTAAGCACACTGAGATTCAGTATAGCTGTTTACTGACTTGGTAATGCGAGAAGGAAAGCTCAAGAAACAAAAAAGAGGAGTCAGGTTCTCTCCAGAAGACTGATCTAAGTTAACAGCAATGAAAAATTTCTGCAAGAACAAAAGAGCATCTGGAGGCACACTTGTGTACAGCTACCCTGCCAAGGGACTCGGGGTGGCTGGGAGAGGGCTCAGGGAAAACAGAGGGCACGTAGGACGCACTCCCTGCTTGTGCATTGAGCTCATTCTCCAAAGGCACACTCATGGAAGTCTCTGTTCTGTTGACTGTGTAGATAAAATCAAGATTTGTGCCCCTTGAACACTACTTTCATGCAGACACAGGTGAAACAAAGTCAAAGAATCCCATGCATGTGTGTGTTTGCTTATGGGTACATCTATTTTGAGTTATCATGGGCAAGCAGGATGTCCAAGTTAGTTTTCTGTGATTTATAGTGGGATTTTTGCATAAAAAGAAACACTATTTCTGTAAAGTATTATACATTTCCTTTAGGGAAGGCTAAATCTGCCATATTAATTCAGCTAAATTCAGATTTTTGTGATAAATGATGGAAATATGTTTTAGATAGTCATAGAAAATCTATCCAACAGTCTCGTGATAGTCAAATGGACAAATAAAAAAGCTTTAGTTGAAGTTGAATAAAAGTCAGTTCATCATAACAGGATAAAATAGTGGCAAACAAGGAAAACAAAAAAGCCTATATTGAGAAGTAACTATAAATCACCAGTAGAGCTAGAAATATTTCTCTGAGGAGGGTACTGAAATATGTTAGGTTGAATGGAAACATATGCCTAACAGGTTGAAGCAAATCAAAGGCTTTAAACAAAAAAGAAGGTACTGTAGTAAGCCACAGGGGATCGCTGCCCTACTCTACTCTCAATGGTTTCTTAGACACTATGGTTTTATACTAAAATATCTCTTCTCTATGTGGTAATGTAAAACCTAGAGGTAAATGTAAAGCTTCTGATTGTGAGAACATGAGAACTCAGCTGTATGAATAAGAAAGCTCAGGACAGTAGGAAACATCAGAGTAAAACTACAACATATTTGTTAGCTGCTAATTTAAAAGTGCCTATTTTTGTTGTTATCCAATTTCATTTTGTCTCATTACATGCAAAAATTTGTCAAGTTGTCAGAAAGTTGATTCACTGGCACATATGAAATTTTTCTGAAGGTAACTTTCCTCCCCTGTGCCCCCTTTTGTCTGGCTAAGCACCTCAATGAGGTGAAAGCAGAGCTTGTTTACTGGAGCTTTTGCTGTTTGAACTGGTCTCCAAAATACAGTTTTGCCACAGTTATATTTTTAGTATCCTCTGTGTTGCAACAGCAGTCAGCAGTGACACGCTCATGTTATGAATCTGCAGTGGTTTGTCATTTCTTCAGCTACAGACTTTGGCAAAAACCCATTTGTGGTGTTTACAAGCACCGCGGCAGCACCAGGGATTTGAGCACACTAACCAGTCATATAGAGTTTCTTAGGCCAGCTGGAATTTAATTTCAAATAATGAACAAAAATGTTTGGTGTTTTTAATAGGTTGAATGAAGAAAAGTGTGTTTGGAAGAAGCTTGCATCAGCTTAAAAGAATCACTTCTGCAGTCTCCTTGATACAGTTTGGCTATGGCATACCAAAAATCCAGCACCCTATACTGAGTTATACATGGAAAGCAGAGCTGGAACACTAAAAGTAAAGGTGGTGCCAAAATGCAATGCTGCTTCCTGGCAGCACTGCAAGCTCCTCGCACTCTGTTCTCATTGGAATTTCCCTTTGCTCCCAGGTGGCTCTGTGCTGGAATCCAGTGGTGGATGTTATGAGCTCATTAGCAAAGACACTAGGGGAATACAGTTGTATAGCACAAGAGCAGTGGGTTATAGTAATTCTGGGCTGCAGAAGTGCCCTAATATTGTTTTATTCTCATTCTTTTCATTTGTAACTGAATTTGCTAGGCCCTAGTCCTGGAGTGTGCCAAAACCTATCAGAAAAGGAAGCCTGACTGTTCTTTCACCTGTGGGTACTTCTTTCCTAGAAGCACTCTAGAATAAGTTCTCTAGAAGCAATTTAGAATAAACTGACCTTGGAAGTACAAGTAAGATCCATTTCTCCTGCTTCTATCCCTTAGTCTCTCTAAGAAAAAGGTATAAAGGAATGCTGACAGATATCTATGGCTTTTCTGGAAGTATTCAGATGCAATATATCAAGATCTATTTTTTGGCTGTCCCATTATTGGACACATGACCAGTTGAAATGTATTGGTTTGTACAGTGGGAGAGTTCATACATGTGGAGTTGTGCAGAGGGGCTCCTTGAATCTATTCTCAAAACAGACCATGGGAGATGAGTGAGATTAATGCCTTTCCCAAGATGTGACGTGCCCATTTGCTCCTGCTACCCATTTGTCCATAGCCTTGACATAAAACAGCAAATGCCTGCCTTTTTATCACTGTGGCAGACAGTGGAGACAGTGGCAGAGAGGACACAGGGCTATTGAGACATGGAGTCCCAGGCCGTGTATTAAAGACTAGTTGCATAATTTTGACATGCAGGACTTGGCCTTTAGGTTAAGTACTCCCACTGTAAAATGTAGTGGGGAACAACAAGATTTAGAAACAGGAGGTTTCTGTGTGAAGCCTGAAACTGGAAGTTAAATGGGTGCAAAAGTTCTAGAACTCAGGAGCAAGAACAACATGAGAGGAACAGTTTCTTAATGTTTTTTCTGGAGTAAATAATTATTCCAAATTGCAACCCAGTCTCTTGGTACTGAATTTTTGTCAAGTAGGAATGGCTGATAGTTGTATAAGTCCTAAAACTGGTAAATATTTTAAAATGGCAATCTGCAAATTAAGTGTTTATGAGACCTGAAAAGGAAAATTTATCCTGCTAAGTTTTTCAAACCTCAGAAGTTTCCTTGATGCACTTTGAAATTGTAGGCTAGGAAAAAAAGCAGTATCTTGGATGCTGCCTCAGCTATAAACTGCCACTCTGAATGAGGCAGAGATGCCATTTTCAGTGGGATGCTCCAGATAGCTTCCCTGAGCAGCGTGTGAATGTCTGCTCTCACTTTGTGAAATGATCTCCTTTACTTTGAGAAGATGCTTTGTACATAGCTGGAAAGGTGTTATTCATTCCCACAGAAAGTTTTGGTTATAATGAATAGAAATTAACCTCACAAAAAGTAATCAAGGGAAAAAAACCCAACCCCACTAAAAATAGTTTCCTAAGTATTTTTCAAACTGCCTCTGTGGAGCAGTTTTAATTTCAACATTCCCCAAAACTATTTTTTATTTCTGCCACCCAAGAAGGAGCACAGGAGAAAGAAAATAGAAATGGCTCTGTGAGATGCATGTTAATGGCTAGAATATCAGAGATTTAAATGCAGAGTCTGAACAATCTGAGTACAGAGCAGCTAAACAAGAAGTTGGTTGTTATGTGCTCTGTATTGATGTAATTAATATTAGCCATAAGAAAAAGTGTTGGGAACCTACAGGAGTTAGGGAAAGTTTATGGCTGTGGCATGAGAAGGTGGTAACTTCCCACACAAACTGAATGTGATGCAACTTACCTCTACATATTTAGACTTTGACCTTTTAGTTTCCAGGGGCAGAGATTGTGTTTTCTTTTTGAATGCCCAAATATTTTGAGAAGAATGAAGCTTAATTGCAAAAAAATGTTTCTGGAAAGAGACACTGTGGCTGAAATTCCACTACCTTTGCCAAGCAGAGTTTCTTTGCATCATTAGCACTCATCTGGTGGGAGGTGAGGTGCCCTGTGAGAGCCACCATCTGTTCCAGCCATGACTGTACTTGTTTGGTGCCAGACTACGCTGGTCACTAGGTTCTCACACGTCCTTTGGTCCCCCACAGACCTATTGCTGCTGTTGAGGCTCTCCATGCACTTACCATGTGCTGGGACCTTTGCTGTAGCTGTATTATCCTGGTAATCACCAAAGTGGCCTTCACTGCCACTGAGGAGAAAGAAGTGAAAGTCCTCGAGGTAGATGTAACTATGCATGGTGTTTGAGAAGTGTCAGTGCTACCAAGTCTTACGGGTTCTTAGCTCAAATCAACTAGGAAAAAAAATTGTGAAGGAAAGTTGCAAAAACATGACCTGAGCTCACCCTGTATTGAAAGAGAAATAAACCTCACAAATGGATTAATTTATTTTTCAGTAACTCATGTTACAGCTAATCTCATGATGTTTTGTGGCTTGACTCACAGTTTTCAAAAGCTTGAGGTTGGCAATAGTGAGTAATACGTAGATTGCCACATACAGAGCAAAACTAGCTTTTTTCCCCTTTTTCTAATTCAAGGGTTATACAATACCAAAACCAAATTCTGCTGGGGCTCTCATCTGCTGTCATAGGAAGGAATGTGTTTGACAGTCCAATTCTCTGTCTTTAGAAAGAAGAGTGGAATCTCAACAACTACATCCCATACTTAAGTAAATGTTCTGTAAGCCATGAAACTAGTGAGCCTCTATTTCCTTATAAATTTTCGTTGATTACCTCTGAGGACGTTATCTTTGTTGTCATTCAGGCTTCTCTCCTCTTCAGATCTCTCTAAAACTGACTAATAATTTGAAAACACTTGTTGCTAGTCTCTTGAGGTATATTTTAACTATAGTCTGAATCTGCTTTCCAGTCAGTATTTGCTGCTTCAGCACTGGGATTTTATAAGGGAAAATTGGTGAAAGTATTTATATTTGTTTTTGCATTTATATTTACATGTAAATTTATATTTATATTTTTATTTATATTTTGAAGTATTTAAAAATTTAAAGTTTTCCAGATCACCTATTATGATTTCATTGAATCCATGGCTCCCTTTCTATAGCACAAATAAAAGTTTTCAGTGTACAACAATGATTAGAGAGCACATTAATTGTCTTAGAAGACATTGTGGTTTACTTAGTGCTACTCACTTTGATTTTCTTCAGAAGGATGCTTTAACACTATGCTGTGATCACTGCTAGAGGATTCTCAATCTGGACACACAGAGGTGTAGAACATTACTGCATTGCCACTGGTTATTGCAGTGTGTTGCCACTCATCATTTCAAAATTATTTACTCTGTGGGAGCACAGCACTGTTGTGAATCCCCATCTGTGCAGCCAGAGAAGGGCTGGTTATCTTGTGCTGCATGGAGGGACCATAATTGCCTTTTCATCTATTTGCAGGGATTAATCCCAAACCTGTATCCATAACTGGTGAGATAATTAACTCTTTAATTATTGATTCACACTTTATGCCATGCATACATATAATAATTGCCTTCATGTTTTCTTCTATTCCATTGTCTTCTAGCTTCTTTTAGCAGACCATTGTCTTTCCCAACACTTCAGGAGAAAGGACTGAGTACTGAGATGTCTGTCTCCTCTATATCCTACAGATGTAAAAATAATTTCCTTTTTTGCCTCCACCAGTAAGAATGGAACATTGCCTTGGTGAAAAGGGCTGGTTATGCAAAACTTCAGCACAGTTGCAAAGCAAAGCAAAAATAAAACAAATTAGTGTGCCATAGGGAAAGTCCTTCCTTCAACCAAAATGTGACATTAAAAAAAATATGTTCATGCTTTTTTATTAAATATTTAGAAATATCTTCATTTTTGCTACTAAGAATAAAATTGTGCATTTTTTATTTTTAAAAAATCTAAGCTCCATTCCTAATTAGTGTTATCAAAAGACATAGACAGATTATTCTGATGTCTTTTTATCTCTGCATGATGAATGCCTTCAAATATCCTCCCTTCTCCCATTAACAGTTGGATGTCATTTGAAAACTGAGTAATAATAGCAACTATTCTCAGCAGAAGTGTTGAAGTCCTCCCTCTGGAGGCTACTGCACAATAAAATATGTATGCCACATTTCAACCATAGAGGCATAGATGGCTAGAATTTTCTTTTTTTCTAACAGTAATTGAAAAGCTAGGGATTTGCAAGCAAAGATATCTTCAGAATATCTTCTCATGTCGCAAACATTGTAGAGGTTGTTGGTCAGAAGTCAAGATCTCGTGGACCTTTCCATACTAGAATGTTTTCATTGTATCAATAAGAGATTTACCTGGCATAATTTTTGCCCATTTCACAAAGCACTAATTCTTGAATTTCTTGTTTTAGCATCTGTGATTAAACTTCCTTCCTGTCCCCCCTAATATATGGTTGTTTTTTCTTTTTCCTAGCAGCGATAATGAAATACTAAGCGCGTTTCATTTTTGCAGAGTAAACATAAGGTAAGAAATCCACTTGTATTTGTAGCAAGCTGTGTCTGATGCTTATTAGGTTGCTCCTCCAGTATTGTTTATATAGTCTGCATGTCAGTGGTTCACTTGACTACAGATTTGCTCACACTCGTAGGAGACATATGTTTTACATCATTATGCATTTAACCATAAGTCTCCATAGTTCTAATGGAGGAAGATAATAAGAGTTTCATGTGTTACTTTGACTTTATAGTAGGATTTTAGTAGATAATCAGATACCATCTGTGGGAATTAAGACTTTGCTCTTAATTTTGCTAGCATTTTGGATGGAATATTTTATAAGGAGGTCATGCACTATAGTACACTAATTGTCCTGCAAGGCTTGGCTTGAGACTTCTGTTTCACCACAACTGTGGGCACTTCTGTTAAGTAGCTGACTCCCCACCACTGAATTGGTACAAGATTTCTTGTCCCTTTCAAAACAAGGAGCATCATTATCTTTCTATTTTTACTGTTGTAGGAGATTTTAAAAAATCCATCTTGACAATAATCATGGTAGTTTATAAAATTAGTGGCAAACCAATTTCCAACAGTCAATTTGCCTGTTGTCTGAGCAAAAATTTTCATTATTGCTTAACGCACAGTCCTTGTACTTGTCAGATAATTTACAGTAAACACACGTCCTCTTAATTACATCATAGCAGCTTAAACAGATTTGTAGAGCCATTAAAAAATCAATACCTAGCTTTTAGGTGATGAATTAATTAACAGAGTGTGAATGCTGCAAGTTTGCTTTATCCACCCTGCACTATGCCTTCGTAGCCTCATCATCAATAGAGGGAAGTGCCAAATTGCATAAAGTTGATAGGTTGAAAATGCTTATAAAATACACTACTTTCTTTTTGGCCTAATGGCCATTCCTGTAAACCTTTGTGATAGTCCAAAAACATGGCACAAAATGTTTTATGTCTATGTTATATGTATAATGTGCAAAATCTGTATAAATATATGTATAATGTGCAAAATACCAAATGTATTGCCCCCTTCTTTAAGGCCCATGCTTTTAATTTTCTCTTTGTGCTAAACCCCAGTTGAATTCAAGGTGAGTTTTACATAAAGGCTTGGTTTGTAAGAGTAGTTTAATCAGCTTTGCAGCAAGAAATTGCAAGCTCAAAGCAAGCTTAAATGCCATATCTAGTAAGAGTTCACATACGTAAGAACATATACAGTGCAGTGGTTTTGGTTCCAAACAAAACCAAACTATGTTAAAACACAACCATCCTGATAAAGAAAGTTTTCCTTTTTTTTCCCCCAATCTTCCTGTTTTAGAGCTGGATCTAGAAGCAGAACAGTCAAATGTTAGGAAGCATAAATATCTTCTCGTATAGCAATTGTTATATAGCAATTCTGAATTGATTTCAAACAACTCTCTAAAAACTTCTCACAGGATCATTTATAAGTTTTCAATTATTATTTCTTCTAAATTAGGATGAGATAGACAATGCTGACTGGTAATACCATTGGGTTTTTTTCTAAAACCATTCATCATTGGCTAAAGTGAATAGGCTGCAAGATCATACTAAATAAAAGTAATACAGCTGTCATTTCACTGACTAGCTTGTAACTCTGAGAAGTGTAAGTCTACATTTTCAGTCCTTCATATTAGATAAGATCATTACCTATCAATATGCCTATTCCCAACTTCTGTTGCTGTCCTCTATTCATGTTGTGAAGTTCCTTTAGAAATATTTTCTTGGTAAATATAACACTAATTTCACGTCCTTGATTTGTGGTGACAGAGGAGAAGAAAGAGAAATGAAATTGTTCATTGTAAAGGAAGTGTTCAATTGATCCAAGTGGCTACACCTTTAACAAAAAGCTGGAAATACAGAAACATTAAGTGTTTCTAAATTATGTCACTGAATTAATTCAAAACTTAGTTTTGATTCTGTAACAAGAAAATTCCACACTATCCAAATACATGGAACTGCTGAATGAACCAGCAACTGACAGCAGTATTTACTCCAGCATAGTCACTAAGTTGCTTTCATTTGATGTTTATTATCTGGGATTTATGAACTGTCTAGTTATTTAACTGCATTCACCTTGATGCACAGAATATCTGCCCTTCAAAATAGTTTCATTGTTTAATTATTAACTGCAGTCTTCATTCTGTGTGTGTGTGTGTGTGTCATTAACATAAATGTAGTTAATTTAAAATATTATTAAAAACACTGTTCTGTTCTACTACTTGTTTATATTTTGCTAATATGTTTAACATATTCATACCCATGTCAGAATTTCAGCTTAGAACTTAAAAGAATGCCAGCCAATTTATGATTGGCCTCTTATCACTTAAAGCTCCTTGAGCGGAAGTGGGTCAGCTGTGATGTAAAAGTGGATTTTTCAATTAGCTTTCAGGTATGAGAAAAATGCATGCCAGCTTTAAAGCGTCCAGATTTTCATTTGTGTCTTGGAAGGCAGGCAATACTTTCCTCATTTGTTTGGATTTCATGCTACTACTGTATGTCCAAATAAAACAGAAAATATCTGAACTGGGTTTTTTTGGTTTTTTGGGGTTTTTTTGTTTTGTTTTGGTTTGGTTTGTTTTGGTTTGGTTTGGTTTTTGTTTTTGTTTTTGTTTTGGTTTGGGGTTTTTTGAGGTTTTTTTTGGTTTTTAAATTTTTTTTTTTGTTGTTTTTGTTTTTGTTTTTTGGGTTTTTTTATGACAAGTATTGACAGAATAGGAGATGTGGCAGCTTTACCTAACTTTAAAGCTGTGATGGTGATTGGCACTACATTGCATTTGAAATCTCTTCTCTCTACTACTGGCTGTGGTGCATGTATCCTTCCTGTTGTTTTATTCCTAGTTTTTATCTTCCATTTTGTGTTTAGAGCATTCTTCAGAAATAGGCAAGCCTGTTCTGATAGAATATGAACTGCCACAACCTAAGAATGTCATTCTCTGAGACTCTGAGATTCAAACTTAGCATTAAATAAATTCATTCAGGGTTTTATTTCATGTTTTGGTCAAAGCAGGAAGAAAGAATAGAAGTAAAATATACTTTGAGATATTTAGTTCTGCATATAAATGAGGAAAGCATAAAAACAGGCTTTTATTTTTTTCTTTCTGGATGTTCCATGCAAATTTTCACACTTACAGATTCAGTTAAGAATTTGTTAAAAAACTAGGCTTAAGAATAAATATTCAATATGGGAGCAGTGTTTCATTTTCCAAAGGGCTGCAATTTATTTTATCTCTTCTTGCTTCTCATTGATCAAAGACAGTGGAATAAACTATCTTGTTTCTTCCATCAATTTCTTCTCTCTTTGCCTTCTCTTTACAACAATTTGGAATGTTTTGTCATATTTAAGGCCTTGTACAAATTGGCCATAGCCTTAATCTCCAGCATACTTTTTACACAAGCATCTTAAAAGACAAGCCAACATAATTAAGGTTTCATATAGGTATCCATAACTAGGTGTCACCTGGCAGCTAATATTTTGCAGATTCTGTGAAGCATTTTTCTTCTTAATAATGTGGTAATATTTCTAGTATGAAGAATTTTTTCTCAGCTCCCTTGATAGCAAGAATCCCACTGTGATGCAGGGAGTTGCAGGTGCATGAGACCATACTCTCCAAAACAGCAAAGGACTATGCACACAAAGCCTCATTAAAAGATCAATTCCTTCAGCTGAAACTCTATTCTTGTGGATACATATTTTTCCAAGACAGGATTTTCTTTTTGATAAGTGGTTCATCCTTTCTCAGAAATCTGTGACATACATGGTGGTTTTTTTGAGTTATCAGTAGAATGGATGTTAATAATAACCAAATTCACATATTTCTGTGGTAAAATATTTAAGGTCATTTAATTAAGCTAAAAAGAATAAAACAGGCAAACAGTGATATTTTTATGCCACTTCTATGTTATTCTTAAGCAGTTATATTGGTTTATCATTGAAATATTAATCCCTTTTACAGGCAGCTTTCAAGATACATTGATCACTTTTGATAGGAGAGTTGGAAGATATTTTGGCACTGTCCTGTTCTGATGGTACTGAAAGGGTAAAACAAAAACATGAAGCTCTATCCAGCTCTCCAAATATAGTTTGGAATTCACTGTTGGACATGTGAAAAAATAATTTGGTAATAGTTTTCAGAACTCTTGTTGAGTATATTTGTACATTCTTTCAATGTGCAGGAACCATTTCATGCTCAATATGGGAATTAATGAGAAATGTTATTGCATATTTCACATTCAGGACAGGACCCTCCAGATTTTTGATTGCTTGAGTTTTGGTTTTTTTGCCTTTTTTCTTCTTGTCTTTCCTGGTCATGATGCAGAAGGAAGAATTTCAGTGTAAACTTCTTTTAAAAGGCCATATCATTTTCATTTTGCACCTCTTTTTCACTGCAAGGACATAGATTTCTTTTTATTTTTCAACTTCAGACTTACTAGCAAATGCTTCCTCAAATCCACTGTAAAACCAGTCTTAAAAATAGTGGTGAGGTTGGGATCGATGTCCCTTAATTCACTGAAGCCAACATCAACAGAGGCCAGGTTCTCAGCAGATTGACTATGTGCTTTAATGGGATTTTTTTTTTCCATCGAATGTCTGGCAAATTTATCCGTTGAAGAGAAACGCACCTCGTGATTGAAACTGTAGCCTCACAGCAGGCTGAGCAGGACTTGAGAATAATTTGAGATTCTGAACACACATTTATTTTTATGCTCTGTGTGATCAAGTTGCTCCTAAATAAAGCACATGGCAATTCATCTGACAGAAAGGAAACAAATTACAGTACCTTTTTCTAATAGCCACACATGTACACAGCTACCCACTACAGATTTTCCCCTAGGAAGGCCAGGTCACAGGGAAGAACCTTGACCTCGACATTTACTGCTTTTTTGGGGGGGGTTTTATATTTTTCCTGACATAGCACTACAGACTTCAGCAGAGACCCATTTCCCATCCATCTTGTTTGCTCTTCTGCTGCCACCTCTTTGCTGTTTCAGCTGCAGAGAAGGCAGGGCAGGCAGCTGATGCTGTTTCTGACATGTGTTGGGAAGGGTGAGTGACACTGTGGCTTTTACATTAGTAAAGAGTTGCTAGAAGTTTCTGTAAATTCAAGCAAGAGGTGAGGTAAAAGAAGGCTGGATAATTTATTGTTTGAAGAAAATAAATGAAGGGAAAGGAGTAGAATGTTACTCCTCTTTATTTTTATTTCCAGCCCCACACTCCAATTTATCTATGAAAGCTTGAGCTATTTTATTGTCATGAGAAAGGCCACTTCTCTCTTTGATGATTTTTTTCATTGACATATTACCATGTGCACTTGGTCTAGAAAAAGAAATATTTAGAAAATGAAAATTGTGATTGTTCTAGCTGGACTTTGTTTAGAAAGTAGGAGAACCCCTTAAGATTTCCCTTCCAGAGAGCCATGGAGGTGTCATATCCACAGTGTTTTGTCTAGGCCTGGTTTTGGTGGTCTGGAGAGAGCCCTTTGGCTTACCTGACTCACTGATGCAGGGATTATTATTGAGGAATATTCAAGAGAATTTTTTTGCTATTACGGGCTCTCTGTAGGGTTTTCTAGGCTGGGGTGAGTAGGACTGGCATACAAATAATAATTCGGTCACTATTATCTGGATCACTAGGATGCAGCAGCCTGGAATGGGAAAAACAAGACTGGTCAAGGATGCCTGTTTCTAGTAACTGTTTTTAACATTTTTCTGGAGTTTAATATCGTAACTGATGGAAAGGAAAAGGATATTCCAGTTCTACTTCTGCTCCCTGTATATACTGGCAGGACTGCTTTTATTGTATCAAAACCTGTTTCCTTGTGATGAATAATTTTTTAAGCAAGTGAAAACACAGAAAGTGTCTTATCTCCTCTGGTAGGTGTTTGTAACTTTAATTGTGCAAGATGCTCTGGATGTTACATCTTTATCCTTTATTACATCTCTTTCATACCACGCCTTCATGTTTCTGTTTCTTCTGTAGTTCTGAAATAAACAATGTCTTTGATACTGCTGGGTTCTACTGTTTTGCAGCTTTGGTCAATACCAATTTCATGTCCCTGTGCTACTTAGCTTGTAGCTCTTTTCACATCTTTTCCTGCTTCAGTGGCTGTTGCTTTGTGATCGCCTCTGTACGCTGCTTTGATCTAACTTAGTTGCTGTCAGATATGTGCATAACAGTTTTAAGAACAATGGCAGGCTCAGTTTTTCTACTTGCCTTTCATCACAGGTGGCCCATCTGCTGGTCTTTGTGTCTTGATTAAGAGCAGCTAAAAAAAATACCACTAAAACTCTTGACTATTGCTAAACTACTGCACCTCATTATCTATTTCATGCTGCAATCTGCTCTGGCCACAGAATGTTCTGGTGATTGTATGGCATAATAGTAAAATAAAACACATATATTTTTCAGGTGGGCCATAAAAACATGCTTCCTGGGAAAACATTCAGTATTTTTATTTGAAATGGAAATTGAAAACTTCTGTTGTTTCTTTGCTGTTGGGCTTGTTTTGTTATTTCTTTTTCTTTCTTTTCCTTAGTATCTCCCTCTTCTTCCTCTGCTCTTCCTGTTTTCTGAATTTGTTGATTCTTTTGCATACCACCTGAGCCAGAGTGAGCATTGCTGGGCTAGGGCTTCAGATGATATGGAAAAAACCTGTGTCAGGACACAGAGCAGGAAAGTCTCCTTTTGTAGGCTTAAATAGTCTGTAATTGCCAAGAAGGGTATAGTAGCAGAAAAAACAACAAAAATTGGTCTGCTCATACTGCTAATTCCCCAGCTCTCTGTGCTTTCTTTCGACCCAGGACATCTGTAAAACTAGATCTGAACTGTGCTGTCATTCCCACCCCGATCTATACCTGCCCATCTACCCTACTTCTCTCCTTTGAGAATATCTTGCATTTTAAATCAATGCCAATTGATTAAACGGGGCTGTGATGCTCAAGATAAACAAGCAGTTAAGGGTAGACTGTCTGTGTTTGAGCTTTCTGTATGGATTTCACCGCCACAATCACTTGAAACAAGGACCATTGGATTCTTACCTGAAAAATAGCACTCAGAAGTCTGACTTTAAAAGAACTGTAGTCAGAAATGGATGATCTGCTGAATTAAAAATCCAGCATCTTGATGAATTAAAACCTCACTGCACCAGGTAGTGAATGGAATGTAGAGAGTTCTGACTATCAGCTGGTCACCCATGATAGAAAGCAAAGGATGAAATCAGATGGTCATAACCCTCTTCAGTAGTTTTACATCACGGCATGGATTTCCATGCCTAGCTGTTGTGCAACAGCTCATGTACATCTTTTCCTATAGTAATATCCTTTATATGATATACCTCACAAGCCATGAAACTTTAAAATTTTAAATTGAAACTTCTTATTCAGTCTTAAGTTTGATGTGATGTGGGTTGTCATGCCAGCAGTATATCAAACTCTACTTAAATGAAAATTTTGCCTCGTAAAATTTTGCCTTTCTTCAAATTTTGCTGCAGTAGAAATTTGGTGACATTCCCAGAATTTGGAGCCATCCTGATTTCCATCTCAGGAAAAAAATGACAAGTCTGAAACCCTACTACTTCTATTCATCTCTTCTTATAAGCAGATAGAGTCAGCTACTGTTGCACTAAATTTAATAGCACATTTATTCCATAAAATACAAGTTATATTTGTAATACTTTTTCATCGTGGATCACCAGTTCTTTGGTTTATCTTTACGTACAAATAAAACTTCAATTTGTAAGGGTAGCTTTTATGTATTTTTGCACATTTGCCCAGCAATACCATGGGGAAATGGTATAAAATCTCTTTTTGCTGTCTTCCATGTGAATAGGGGCCCATGTCTTTTCCCCCTCTTTTATACTGCATCCTGACCTTCTACAGATACTGTTGATGAGGTGTCTTTCATCTCTGCTGCACCTTGGAGTTTATATTTAGCGTCTTTGCACATAAACATATCCTGTTCCTTGCCATCCCTGAACACCCACCACAAACTTCCTCTGCCTTTGTCACTGTCATGTTCTTTCAAACAACTGCTATCTATTTTAGACTTTTTCTTTTTTTTTTTGGTACACCCTGACAATTCTGCTACTTGCTCTTTTTCTCATGAAAATGTTCCCACAGAGTTGATTTTCTTTTTTTTTTTTCAATTCTGATACTCAGTGAAGCAAGTCCTGCTTGTTCTTTTTGCTCTTCTTGACCTGCTCCATTGACATGGTGCTCTAATGTGGTACTGCCTTGGTGGCAGACCCACCTTGGTGGTGCCCCAATTTTCCAGAGGGACACCACAGTTATGGATATAGCGTGGAATGGTAATGTGTAGGAAGGAAAAGCTGCACTTTCATAAGTTTTCTCTGGGAGTGAGGGAGTTTCTATAAAGTAGAATTTTTCCTCTTTAAATTTGTGCTTGCTTTTTAAAAAAATATGTTGTCTTAACAAGATGCCAAGTCCTTGCAACCCTAGCATCACTTGAAGTTCTCTGAGTGGCAGATGTACTTCACCTTTTTTCTCAGAACCCATCTCATGTTTCAGTGCTCTCCTGAGTTTCGCAAATGTCATGTTATTTGGCTTTTTTCACATCCCTGACCAACTCATCAGCACGGTCATTATCCAACCTCTAGAGCTGATCTACTTAACACCTCATTAAAAAAAATATGTTCAGCTCATCTCCTCTCACTGCTCTTCACTTGTCAACAAGTTCTGCTTTTTTCCCCTTTATATGCAGTCCTTTTGGTGCTCAGTATTTGTCAATCATTATTTTTCACCCTGTGGTGCAGATTTCTCATGCTGCTCTTATTAACCATGTCAAGGATGTTATGTACTACAATTTCTTTAGCTTACAGTATATATCTATATATGGAAATTTTGTTCTTGTTTATCCTTGAGGTTGAATGCTAAAGCCAAGACATAATAGCATATTCAAATATATCTTCTCCCATTGTTTGGTTGGGTTTTTTTGTTTTGTTTCTGAATATATTATAATAAACATGTTGTTATCATTTTGTAATAGTTCTCTGAAACTTTTTGGTTGCACTTTTTCTGTAGAAATTATTTTCTTTCTTTCCTAGATGATTCAATATTTCTTTAGAGAATCTATAATCCTATCTAAATGAAATATTGTTAACATTAAGCTTTCAAATAAAAAGACAATGCTTTTGGTGTTTTTTTTTTAGTGGGTTTACTTTTCTGCTGTGAAGCAGTTAAAATGAAAAAAAATAGGAGATAATTTTCCTAAGTTTTTTCCTCAACCAAAAAATGATGTGTTTTCATTATGGAACATGCCATCCTTGTAATTTATTTTAAATATAAAAGTAGCATTTTTATCTGTCCTTTACTGCATTTCATTATGCCTTTATTATACTCTGCAAAGGGATGTGTGACCAGAATGGTTCTTGAAATCAATGATTTGTCCTGTTGTTGTCCTGATTATAGGAGTAGGTACTTAATGATGTTTTGGGCCATTAGGGAACAATGGGCAAGTGAGTAAAAAATGTTTTTTAAAAATATTTAACAGTTCATTATTTCTTATGTAGCACAATTGTTTGGTTTTTTTCCCTATGCATAAAACATGTGGTTGTAGTTTGGGGGAACACCAGAGCCAACTATTAAATGCTGACTATGAGAAGTTGACTATTGTGTGTTCGAGTAGCCAGAAAATTAGTGGTGATGTTTGTGGCTGTCACCTGAACATAAGACCAATAAGGTTTCTGAGAAACTTGAGTTTCTTGGTACCTGACAAGGTTCAATAATTTTGGATAAAAATTTGTCTTACCACTAGCAGCTGGAAACCTACTTTTCATCCCCTAAATATCAATGATAGATTTTGAAGACTGCAAGGGCATTGAGAACAAAGCTGAGCATCCCATGACTAGATAAGAAAAATTACAAAGCATTTTCAAAGAGATCCAGAGCTTCTGTGATCTTGGTGTTCTGGTGGCTTTGGTTCCTTCAATATAGTGATGTACTTTTACGCAGGAATCTTTTTTTTCAAGGAAGTACCTCAAACATTTCTGCATTTAGCTCACTGAAAGCTGTGACATTCTAGACACAGTCTATGGTACTGGATCAAATTGCTGAATTATTAGGAAAATTTTCCTGTGGAATCAGTTTAGCTGAGCTCAGTTATAACTAGAATGCAGTTATTCTCATACTGATGTGTGTGTGAGCCTCAATTTTAAGTTCAGGCTTGTATTTTCCTCTTTAGCCTAAGCAAGACAGGGCTGGTTTTGACTATACAGAGGAATGACAAATGAGGGTGAAGAAATATTATGATCTACTCTATGTCCCTGCTACAGCCTTCTCATTTTCTGTTTGAATATCAACTAAAACTGAAAGTCTGGTCTTCATTTTCAACATTCTGGATAAAAAGGACACCAGACACACCCTCTCCCAAAGCAATACATTATTTCATTATTTTCTACCCACAGACTGTTGTCTGTACAGGTACTGGGCAGGAAAATGTGCTCAGAGGACAGTGTTTGAAGGAAAAAATACACTTATCTCATCCTAGTCAAACCAACATTCTTGGAACCCCTATAAAATCTCCACAGCAGAATATGATAATTTGGTTTTAACAGGAGCCTGCCTTTAAATAATTCCGGTCATAGTTAAAAAGTGAAGAATAATGAAGAAGGGGAGTGGAAATGATGGAGGACAATATTCTGACTGCATCCATCACCTCTTAACTATACCTGTGTATTTAGGAATGCAATCAATGTCATAAAAGCAACGGTCTTCATAGAAACTGCACAATGAATCATTTAAGTTGACAATTTATTGAAAGCAACTGTTTGTTTCACTTCCTCATTTTTTTTCTCCTAATGCTCTAAATACTGCTGATGACTTGAGTTTTATGTTTAAGAGACTGCTAGCTGCGCCAGAATAAATAGTTCATTGCTATAACTATGCTGGGTCTGAGAAAAAGAAGAGAAAAAAGTATTAGCCCAGCAAATGTCTTGGGGGCTGAATTATTTTCTTCCTTCCCTGCCTTGCTCAAGAGTGGGAGCTACAAAGTGCTATATTGCTAGGTTTGCTATCACCTCACTGCAGGAGCTCCCGTTATTCATAGGAGAGCAGCTGAGGTCAATTCCATGTGCTTTGTGGAAGGAACCCTACTATTCAACCCTTACAGTCTTCTAGACTGTAAGCTGTAGCAAATGGATTAGGGAAACAGTCTATTTCATCTCCATGAGGTGTAGTTTGGACTTTGAGTGGACCTTGTGTTTCTTAGTGCAATCTCATGTATACAATGAGTAAGATTTTTGAGAAGTCTTAAATTATAAGGTGAAACAGTTTTGTTTCATTGGTTCTTTTGTTTGTTTGTTTGTTTTTTAATCAGATTAATCAAAATAGAAGGACAAAATAGCAGGTGGATTCTGGAAACCTTCAAATGCATTTGTAGATGACAAAAGCCTGAGGGCTTTCACTGAAATTGCAACATAGTTTATTCTTAGCAATTAGAGGGAAATTGGCCATACTTCAGAGATGACATAAAAATGAAATGTCCTCCACATCAAACTGACAACACCTTAGTCTTGAACACCTAGTGTGTTGCATGAAATGTTGTTTTCTAGTCCCTATCTTTTCAGCCTCAGTACTCTGATCAATAAATGCACATCTAGGCAGCTGTGGTGACAAAGGACCACCAACATCTTTCCTTCAGATGTTTGATGTTGAATAGAGAGCATGAAGCATCAGCTACATTTGTGCATCTTCCATTCAGTGCTGGGTATTTGTGAGCTCTGCCTCACCTTAGCATCAACTTAATAAAGGATTTTCAGGGCAGATGCAGAGAATGCTTTGCAAACCAAAGAAAATGTCCCTGAACTGCAATTAATGTGATTAGTCATGAAAAAGTTGTGAAATATCTTTAGCCCCTTAATTAAAAATCAGTAATAATTTCATGCTATATAGAACTGAGTGGTCTTCATGTTCTTTTTTGATGGGATGATCTGGAATCCTTAATGAATGCAGTGAAACTATAGACAAGGAATGTTAGGTTTTCTTTTCTATTTTATTCAAGACTGCAAAACATCTCATTCAGTCAACAAAGTGAAATAGCTGATGGAGAACATGAAAACATATTTTAACAGTAACAGCTCAGGAGAGAATTTCATAGTAATAGTAAAGCTTGCTGAACTGTTAATTTTCCTGGAGCTGTTTAACTTCCACAGGGGCACTGTTTCTTCCCTTTGGCCACATCTACTTGGCTTTTCATCAGTAATGCGCTATCCTATATCCATTACACCTACCTACTTTAAGCTCTGCTCCTGCATTGCATTAAAACCCATATGAAATATTCATTAGAAGAACGTGGAAAACTGACACGCAGTCCCTTCTTAAAGCAAAAATGGAATTTTACTACCTCAACTGGAATTATATGGTCATATTAATCCTTCAGATATGTCTCTGCATCTCACAGAACCTAAAAGTTTACCTAGAGGATTACCCTCTATTTTAAAATTTTATAAATAATTTGCCATTGAAAAAATGAATTGTTAAATTTATTCTTAACATGCAGTTTTCATAGGGAAAAAAAAGAAAAAGTATCAGGCTGAAAATCCAGACTGTTTGAAGAGTGAATGTAAAAAATATGGATTAACACTCTGACACTGTAAATATTTTAAAAAGGTAGAAAGGGGAACTATCAGAAATTAACACTCCAGGTATGGCTGATCTTCTGTGATTTTATTCATGTGAGAAGTGGAAATGTATTACCTTTCAAATGCACGTCCTGTTTCCACTCTCTGCCTTGGTGGTTGAAATGGGTTCTTTCAAAGTAAATATCGTTTGCTCTTGAGTTAAACCTCCTCCACCCAAGTCCTTCACAGTTTAATTTGCCTTGTAGTGGCTACACCACATTTCACTGAGCACAAGGTTAAGATCTTTCATGTAGCGCAGATCTGGACCACCCTATATTTTAGTATTGCAGAGCAGCTGTACAGGCTGACCAGCATGAATATGGGAGCATTGTGCTGCGTTCTCAGGTGTGTCTATTTTATTCCTCTGTCATGTCTAATCAGCATCAGTGTCCCTGCAGTGACTCCTCAAGGAGTTCAGGCTCTGGATTTAATACGGCTGGAAGTGACTTGGTGTTGACTGGTTCAATGGCATGCATATATTTTCTATTGTCCTTGATATCTATAGAACAATTCAGATCAAATTCTTCACCAGACCAGGTGTGTGGTGTTGTATTCAGTGGTAGAGGAGGTGGCATTTCACTTAGCAGAAATTGCTGTATACCTTTGCTTTTCAGAATTTGGTGACTAAAGTCTAAGACTTTCCAGTGCAATGCTGAATGTGTTTCAGATCCATCAGTAGCCTACTTCATGTGTATATGGCAAATTTGCTTTTGGCAGCACAGTGGAAAGCCACATTTGTCATTTCCTCATAAAACCATGGACTGGTTTTTTTTGTCCATGTAGCATATTTCTTCTTGTCAGTTATTCACAATATGTAATTGAAATGATACCTTTTGCATTTGAGAGAGACATGTATTAAGTGCTGTTCATACCAAGAGAGCTGGGTCTTGTCAGAAACTTTCCAAGGGGGGAAGAAAGATAATATATACACTTGCTATGAAGATGTATTAGTATGTTAAAAGAAGTGTGAGCATCCACTGAAGTATCCTTTTATGATGATGAGAATGATAATGATCCAACAATGGATTAATTTTTATCATAATCTTGTTAACAATGACAAAGTTTAATGACGTATCATTTTTTATTTGGATGCACTCATAGACCTTATTCTCATAAGCATTCAACATCAGGCTGTGTCTCATTAACCTGAGATCACTGATGTAAGAACGTGGCCATACGTGGGTATATGCGTATTGAGTTTGAGTGACAAGGTTTGGGTAGCTGGGGGGCCACAGGGGTGGCTTCTGTGAGAATCTGCCAGAAGCTTTCCCCTTTGACAGAGCCAATGACAGCTGTCTCCAAGACAGACCCAGTGCCACTGATAGCCCAAATCTATCAGTGATGGTAGCAGCACCTCTGTGATAACATATTTTAGGAGAAAGAATTACTGTGCAGGAGTAATTTCAACCAGAGAAGAGAGGAGTGAGAACACATGAGAGGAACAGCTCTGCAGACCCTCAGGTCTGTGCAGAAGGAGGGGGAGGAGGTTCTCTTGGCACGAGAGCTGAGATTCCCCTGCAGCCCCTGGCGCAGACCATGGTGAGGCAGCTGTCCCTTGCAGCACACTGAGGTCCATGAGGGAGCAGAGAACCCATGGAGAGAGGATCCCATGCTGGAGCAGGTTTCCTGGTAGGACTTGTGACCCTGTGGGGGACCCATGCTGGAGCAGCCTGTTCCTGAGTTGCTGTGCCCTGTGGAAACATTAGAGCAGTTCATGACCTTCTCACTTCCTGTGGGAAGGACTCACCTTGCAGCAGTTCATGGAGTACCCTCTCCCATGGGAGAGTCCCCACACTAGGCCAGTAGGTGCACTTCTCTCTCTGAGGAAGAAATAGTGGCAGAAACACCTGGAATGAACTGACTCTAACCCCTATTCCCCATCTCCCTCCACCACTTGGAAGCAGGACCTAGAGAATCAGGAATTAAGTAAAGCCCAAAAGGAGGGAGGGGTGGTGAAAGGTATTACAACTTGCTTTACTTCTCATTGTTTTACTCTGATTTTGGTAATAAACTAAATCAATTTCCCCAAACTGAGTCTGTTTTGCCCATGAAGGTAACTGGTAAATGATGTCTCCCCATTCTTAACTCATGCTCCATTCATTATATTCTCTCTCTCCTGTCTCTCCAGTTGAGGAGGGGAGTGACAGAGCAGTTTTTGTGGACACCTGGCATCCAGTCAAGGTCAGATCACTACAGTGGGAATCTACAAATTTTTTTCCCCCAGGGGTGAGAGTATGCATTGTAGTAACCCTCTGTGACAATATTCTTACACCAGAAAGATCGTCCACACAGGAGCTTGTTCTAGAAGAAGACACTAGCAACTAGCTACTCTAAGAGGAGTCGTGAATCAGGTTGTGGCTTGCTTCTGGCAGCTGAAAAAGACTTCATTTATTGTTCTTAAAGTCTTCCTTACTATGCATGGTAACCTATCAACTACTTGCTTTGTTACAGAGCCTGGAAATTTATGTCATCTGTTAAAGCCTATCTTGATTCAGAAAACAGGGAATAGGAGGGTAGTGTAAATGTTTTCTCTAGTGGCTCTCAACAACTATGTTATATATTGTCACATTATTGAATAGCTTTTGTATTATGCAAATAATAAAGCACATACACACACAGACCTGCACAAATTGTGTAAAATTCACTTGGACCTGGCAATGAGTTACAAAGCGTCCTGTCCAAGTGGTGATGCTGAAGGATGGTTTGGGATATTAAAATAAAATTCTGTTCTTTTCTATTGGCTTGTAGATAATTCCATCATTCATGTTACTCTTTATCCTAGGTTATGATATTAAGATATATTATTATTATTATATAATATATTATATTTCCATCCTCAAGAACTGCTGAAGCCAGGAGAAGCATTTTTTTCCTTATCTCCTGTTAATGGGCCCATCAATGCCTTGCCACATGACTCAAAGATAACTCCCTCCAGGAGCCATTTCTGTTTAATGGACCCACCACATGACTCAGAGAATGATATCAGCCCATTGTGAGATGGTGTCCCCAGGGGAGAGGAGCTAAGCTTTCCAACCTGGATATAATTTGGGGTTTAGGACAGAAAAAGAAGTCTTTCCACTGGATTCCCAGAGGAGTGGCCATCTTTTCCACTGGATCTTCAGAGGAAGACTACACCCTTTCCACAGGATCCCTGCTCCAACAGAACCACACCTTACACTCCAGGAGGACTGCAGCCACCAACTGGACTGCTACCAACACCCTGAGCAACAGGGTGTACGGTTGTATTCTGACTTTGTCAGTGGTTTTTCTTTTGTATTATTGCATGTATTTCGGTTTTCTTTTCCCTTTTCCTAATAAATTGTATTTCTGACTTGGAGTCTCTCACTGGTTTTGCTTTCAAACCAGAATACTCTTTTTGCTTTATGACCTGGTCCCTATTAATATCTAATTAAATACTGTAAAATAACTAACTTGTATCATAACAATGGACAGTTTTTGTCTCCCTCTCTGTCATAGCTTCTTGGGCTTACCCATGAAAATTGTACTGGATGTTTGGTGTTCAACACTTAATTGAAATCTATAAAACGTTGCTAACTTCAACATGCAGTGTCCTCATGTGTGCTGCTTGCTCTTCTGCCTCTGAGTCTTAACTCAGAGCCAACACTTGCTCCTATTTTCCTTCTTAGTTACATGACAACCATGGTAGTAGATCCCAGGTGCAAATTTGTTTCAACTATTACCCCACTCTTACCTGAGTGGGGTAATCAGATTCAGCTTTAAAAGGGTAAGTGGTATTTTTGTACATAAATCCCTCTACTAACACAATCTCTGAGTAAAGCTAGAAGAGAATCCAGGATTTCATTCCTTATTGACTGAGAAGTACTTTGCTCAGTCTTTAATTTTGGAAGGGATAATAAGAGCAGTAGTAGTGTGCAATGATTGTTCCTCACTGACAAAAGGATTGTGCATTTTAATGATTTGCTTGTTTCAGAATATTTTTGCTCCCAATACAAGATAGATAAAGCAATTTAGGAAGCAAAGTGCCAGATGAGGGTGGTCCCATTGGTCAGAGAAGTTTGATACCTTCAGATCCTTCTGAAAGCTCTAGAAATAGCTTGAATGACATCTCAGTTTGCTTCCATATGACACAGAGACCATGATACGCTTCCTGCTGGAACATGAAATAATCTGAAACTGTAATCTACAGTATTGCAATTGCAAGACATTTTTATCAGAGCTTTTCTTGAGCTCTTGAGCACAAGACCTGGTTATTTTTCTTTTTAAAAAGGATATTTCATTTTTCTGATTAAAATAATAAATTCAACTTTGATAGTTCCTTATCTACACTACTGGTTTTAATGCTTAGGCAGGTGATTTTCTTGGGGTACAGGCCCTAAAATATCTTTAAATACTTTCCTGTTTAATATAATGAACATTTCTGCATAGGGCATAGTCATATCTTCATGCTGAACTTTAAGGGATGCTAAGTTATTAGGTGGCCTGTAAAGTTGAATACCCTACTGAGTTCAATCCTATAGCTAGCATTCTTCCAACCCTCAAAAAAAAAAAAACAAACAAAACAAAAACAAACCCAAAACAAAATACAAAACAAACAAAAAGGCAAACAAAAACCTACCAAAAACCTCAAAACCAACAACCAAAAACCTCTGGAGAGAAAGTCTGATGAATATAGCAGATGCCATACATATAATATTTTTATTTCTTTATGAGCCTGGTGAGGACCTGACCAAGAAGGTAGAAGCCTAGAGGTCTGGAAAATCCAATACCTGGAAGAAGCAGAAATCTATTATTGTAGAGGGTGAACCCGTCCTACTGTAAGTTCTTACTTCAGCTCACTCCTTGTTCCCTGGTTTTGGAGGGTTAGAGCTGTGAGTGATGAAGGCACAGAATGATAACAATAATAATTCTTATTATTACTTCTATCCTGACCCTGGCATTCTAATTTCAAATAGCTAGAAGTTCTTGTTCAAAATAGCACACATAACAAAGTAAACAACTGATCCTAGCAAAGACAGGTTTTCTTTCAACTACAGAATCTCCTAATTTCAAAGGTGCAGCACTGGATATTGGAGGCTATGCTGAAGGACAGCAAATAATTTGTGAGCCAGTGTATACTGCTTGTGCTATCTGTAGGATGTCTGAAAGCATTAAAAATTCATGGTCTTTTAACAAGGAGCTACAGCAGTAACAACATCAAGCTCCAGCAATAGTTTTCAGGTTAGTGCTTTGAAATATTTATTTTGTCTCATTTTAAAATGTTTAGTCTGGAACATTTTAAATTATACTTTCCCACTGTATATATTTGGCTTGTGGAGACTGTCTCTCGGACTCTGGACAAGTATGGACTGCAAGTTACTCTATTTTATTGTTTAGAAAACCAGTCTGTGGTAGAAGCCTAATGTAAAAAACAAAGTGTCCTTTTGAGAATGCCAGGGTCAAAGTGCAAGGCCAAAAAAAAAAAGGGAAAATGAGATAATAGGAATCCTGTGAGAATTCTTTGGTGGGAATAGAGACCTCTGAAATCCAAGCATAGTGGAAATTTATAAAACAGTGTCTGAATGCATGTGTTAACAGAAGAAAATCTTCTGTGAAGAATCATGGTTGAGTTTTTAAATTAATGAAATGCAATAAGAAAATAGCAATCTTTTAGCTACTTAACTGACTTGCCCTTTGTTATGATCAATGGTAGTATAAAAGTCAGGTTTTTTATTATTTTATTGAGGATTTGCTGTTTCAAAAAAATTGTCCCAATTTGCAAGGAAACTGAGGCAACAGAATTGTCCAGAACCAAGTTAAAAGGAACATTGAAATGTCACAGTAAAATACATGGAAATTGATCAATTAGGGCTGCCTACTTTGGTTAGGACTAGATATTTAAATGAGGTATAAATATGTGCATTGATATATACACCTGACACCTGGCTAGTACATTATATGGGAGTGGAATTAAATATTTCAATACATGGGGCTGGGTTCTTAATTCAACCACAGTCAAGTCAGTAGGAATGGGAAAAACTTCCTGATTAGGCATCGTCAACTGGAGAACAAGCGAGACAAGTTTTTCTGTGGCTCATTTTTCCCTTTCAAGCTGTCCTTATCTGCTTGCTTTTCTCAGATTTTTTTTTGCCTTGCCTTTTTTCCTATTGAGGGCCAACTCCATTTTCACTTATAAAAGAAAGGTACAGCTGTTGGAGTGAGAGCAGATATTGGTTTTTGTTCTCAGGAGATATGTTTATGTCCCTAGAGATATTTTCACTTGCAACAATAACAAGTGATGTGGCTAGTCTTACACATAGAAGAGTGGTTTTAGCCAAAGAAACATTAAAATCTTTTAGTAAAAGAATTTAAAATATTTTTGTCTTTATTTTTTCCTGTAGAACCTAATACAAACTCTCCTGGGTACATCACAATAACACTCTAGTGACAGACCTGCTCTAATCCAAAACTATGTCCAGCTACAACCAGTTCTCATGAATATTTGTTTTTAAAAATTAGGATGACTTTCACCAGTATTTTTGGTACTCTTGAGATATGATGACATTTAATCATTAAAAAAGCTTTAGACTCAGCATGGGAAAGTGCCCTATTTTCTATTGCCATTTCCCTTCAATTATCATATAAGTGAAACCAGATAGACTGCAAAATAAAATCCACTCCACTGAAATATTTGCAGCCTTCATATACACACATTCTCTCACATTCTGGTAAAAGTCTCAGTCTCCTTGTGTTCTTTCCCAATTTTAACATGACCTTTGGAGGTAACCATATTTCTGTAAGCCTTTTTTTGGGTTTTGTTTTTGGTTTTTGGGTGTTTTTTTAATTTGTTTTTTGTGTGTGCATGTGTATGTGGTTTTTTGGGGTTTTTTTGGCTTTTTTGGTGGGTTTTGTTCTGTTTTGTTTTTTGTTTTCTTTGGATTTTTTTTTCAAGAAAATAGATAAGTAAATAACTGCATTATTTAAAACATTTCTTTTTGGGGGGGTTGGGTTTTTTTGGGTTTTTTGGTTATTTTTTTTTCCGGTAGATAGATAAGTAAATAACTGCATTATTGAAAACATTTCTTTTTGTGTGGGGGGGGTTTTGTTGGTTTTTTGGGTTTTTTTTTGGTTTTTTGGGTTTTTTTTGGTTATTTTTTGGTTTTTTCAGGTAAATAGATAAGTAAATAACTGCATTATTGAAAACAACTTAAAATGTTGAATAGACAATAACTACTGCAAAAAAGAAGGAAATTAGTAGATACTGCATTGGACATGGAAGAAGAGTCCTTGTTAAAAGCATAGAGTTTAACAGCATATCTATGGTTTGGTGACCAGCTTCTGACAGTCTGTTTAATGAGGAGACAGAGAAAAAGTTTGGTCTGTACCCCTAAATCAATGCTATTACAGTTCTCCAGTGAAGCGAACCTTCCATCCTTCCATATTCTCTCTTGTGTCCATGCAGTCTGTCCCAAGTGACACCAGCAGTGCTTGTCCAGAAAACCTGGATGTCCCTCTCATTTATAGCTGTGAGAAAAGAAGAAACAAAGTGGATCCATGGGAATGGTTCAGGATCCCTCCCTAAAGAAAACAAGGCCCTGACTAAAGAAACCATTCAGGGATGTGTATTTACACAACTCATTAACCATGGAAGTAAATAGAGCTTATTCATGAGCTCAAAGATGGGTTGTTCTTTCTGAAGATTAATGTCCCAAATCAGAGTCTCCTGAATCAAAGTTGGGGTACTTGGTAGCTGTAGTCACAAAAATTCATCAGTGCAGTTGTGATCAAGACTCACCAAGGTGTTCAAGTGTACAAACATATTTTTAGTTCTAAACAAGTTAGGGTATTGTAACAAATGTGGCTATAAGCTGTGTTGTGAAGAATAAAAGTTTCTGATACATGTGTTCTATTCCTTCATGTCTGAAATACCTTAGGAAGTCTTAAAATAGATTGGGAAACCTGGACCCCCATTTTATGGCCTACAAAGTATATGGATAAGAGAAATTTGGTTTGTTTTATTGCTCAGCAATGCTATTATGTATTTATATCTTCTATTAGTGAAAGAATAAGCTGAAAGGAAGTATATTTGTGACAAGAGGACTGTATTTCCTTTATAATAAGTATATGTTTGACTTCTCTCATCAAGAATTGTTCAGCCTTTTTGATGTATATATTTATCGACTCCCCTTCTTCCGTGTTCCTTCCCTGCTTTGTCTGATATATTACTTGATTTTTTTTTCCCCCCCAGTACAAAACACTTTTAGTTGCACCAGATTTGGGATGGTTTTTAATGGAAGCACAGCAGACAGAATGGGTATACCTGTGGGGATAAAATTAGCATGACAATAGGACTCTTGATAGCCGTAAAAAGAGGTACAAGACTCACCCATGAAGTATCTGAGCAATGTAAGGACCTATGAAATGGGGCTTTAAGCAACCTGGTCTAGTGGAAGGTGTCCCTGCTGCAAGTGGGGAGGATTGGAATTAGGTGACCTTTAAGGTCTCTTCCAACCCAAACCGTTCTATGATTCCACAATTCTATGAGTCTGTGGAGAGGAAAACTGAGTTTTGGGGAAGGCATCTGGAAGTCACCAAGACGCTTGAGAGTTGTAAATGGATTTGGGTACATTTGGTGAGTTGAGGCCAACCTAAGCTCATTTCACCCAGAAGGGTGATGCAGAATACAGCTTTTTTACACACTGTCTGAGGGAGAGAGCTGAAGAGCTCACTGGGAAAAGCAGGAGTCACAGCAGCAGAAACAGAACTGTCAGATAGCCTTTAGCCCCCAGCATTTTGATGAGTCATGCTGGAGAGAAGGTAATTGGTGGTAAGTGTGCTTTATTTAGTGACTTTAGTTACTGGGTGGAAACCACCACTTTTTTCTATTAAGAACATGTTGTTTAAGTGGGATTAAGAATTTAAAAGAAAGCTGCCTGGGCACCCAGCCAAACAGAATATATCCATCTATAGTTTAGCAGTGATAAGCCAACCCTGGAATTACTAGGCCAAGTTCCTCCACAATGTAAGCTAATATAAGCAAGCCCAAGACCTTTGTGCATGAAATGAGGCTGTGTTACCCCAAAATGTAACTGATACAAAAAATGCTCCTTGTTGTCTGCTTGTAGAGGTTCAGTACTAGCATAAGAAATTAGGGAATTCTGCCTGGATGGACATTGCCTGCTGAAAATAAGGTTCACGCAAGGAAGGAAAGCTGCCAAAGAGGCTGTTTTCTTGTTGCCTAGAAAATGAGAACTTTTAGCAACTTTCTAAAACCATGAAGCTCTGCAGTGTGAGAAAAGGCAAGGAAGTATCACCTACTCTCTTGTGTTACTGAGCTCATCAGGGAAGGGACCTGATTTTGAAAATGTGTTTTTTCTTTTTAAAATGAAGAAACAGCTGGATGTCACTAGATGAAGCTATGCAATACAAAAAATACCTACAGCAGAAAAAGTTTTAACATAGAAAAATGTAGATATCTTTTTCACTCTATTCTTATCACGGGCTTAAATATTTAAATAGTTGCACTAGTTATTCACTAACTTATTTTATATTGGCATTTGCTTTGCATGTTGTCTTATCCAAAATTAGCTTTAGTTTCTTGCCCACTGATTTCCTAGTATACTGGGAAATCATAACACGCTCAAAAAATAGAGTGTTTTCTTTCTCAGCTGTAAGCTGATGATATTATCCTGAATTAATTAATTTTCTGAAAGCTTGAGAGCTGTACAGTGTCTTGCCTAAAATTATATAAATGGTCCCAGATGTTGTCTGGCAACTGTCTGATGTCCCTACCAATCAGAAGATGATTTATATCTATAAAGTTCTGGATTGCTCTCAGCTTACAGGAACCTCAAATACCTTTGTGGTCTCTGGGGACTGAGTTGCATCCTTGTGACTTGATACACCAGCTGAAGAAAAATTGATATAGCATGGAAATATATTGTCAAAGACCTATCCATTATTTACTGTTGATCGATGCTGAAAGTTGAAGTTTAAAAGTTGGGGTCAACAGTTCTTTGTCTCAGATATTTAATGGAAAACAATCAAAAGGAGTTGGAGCTGGGAGGACAAGAGGTCCGTTTGATGAAGCACCAATTGATCACTCTGTGACTTCTCCCTCTGGGAGTGGTTGTGTGACAGAAGTTTGATTCATCATCCGTCCTGTGCAGATGGGGAGTAGTGAACGCTTTGTTGTGTTCACCTTTATTTGATTGAGCACTGGGGACCACTAGGTCAGATGGAAGGAGCAGACAGGAGTGTAAACAATTGAGAAGATGCATGGGGTTGTGGCTACTCTCTCAGATGGGCCTGAATACTTAGCTCTAATTCTGATTACATGGGGTTTAATGCAATGCCATGAACAGAATAATCTCTGTGTGTGAAAGAGATGGCACCCTCTGTATTACAGGGAATGCACTGGCAGGAAAAGCAACAGGTCACTTACCATCCTTTGAATGAGTACCAGCCTCCATAATTGCCTCATGTACTGGGGATGTTTAGTTTGCTGACCTACTTTCTATAAAGTACTTCCTCAAAAGTAAAGTGACTCTGTAAGGACAAGTGAAAGAGGAACTGGGGACAGAATGTCTAATGCTGCGACAAAAAACCCCAAGCAACCAGCATCTGTGATTACACTGTGCTTGTAATGGAAGTCTTTGGAAAAAGTGTACAGAACTTGAGCTAGATTGTGGAGAACCTCTGCTAGCTGACAACAAGATTATCAAGACCAGACAGGGGTGCTGAGGCTCTTTGGCAGCATCTGGAGAGAATGAGAGATGGGTATTGCTGAGCTAAGTGCAGCAGGGTAGCTGCTGTGTGCCTGGGAGAAACACTGACTTGCTCGAGGGCTTTCCTGCTGGGCACCCCACACACTTGCTCTGCCAGCTGCTGCAGTAATAGCAAGAGAGATTCAATGAAGCAGAGAAGCAACAACCTGCCAAAAAGGCTGGAACAGCGTAGTTTTCTGTTTTCCAGGCTCTTGATGGTATTTTAAGTATAAAGGCTAATTCAATGGCTGAAATTTTAGGAAGGAAAGGAAGCATCTAATTGCATTTTTAAAAATTGCTCTCTGCATAAAAAGGACTGTGTTCTTCATACACCTTTGTAAAATATTTCAGCACCATCAGTAGGACTTTTGCAGTATTTGAAGGCATACTGTTGTATTTAAGAAGGGTCCATTTGATGTGAGACAATTCTCTTTCAGATAACTTACGTTAGAATATATGAATTGTGGCTGAAAATGTGATATTTTAAACCATTTCCCATTTGTGTCTTCAATCACACAAGGATATTGGTGTAAAATGCATGAGATGCTTTTTAGGCTGGTCTAGACCTGCACATGAAATCATAAACAAAATGACACTTTTAATACTAAAACAGTTGATACACTTGTGCTTGTTAATTTTTTTGCAAAATTATGCCCTTGAGGACGAGTGAAGTTAATCATATTTGGTTTAAGAGACAACAGAAATTCATGTCTGATATTGGAGATATTAATGATGTCTAATTAATATACCCATTAAAAGTTTGCAAGATTAATCTAGCAAGTAAATTGTAACCAAGTTTAAATTAATTTTTTTTTCTAAAATTGGTTTTCCAGACTTCAGGAAAGGATTTTAAATATAATGTAGTTAATAAGAAATCCCAGGAAGTATTATTTGCGTATGAAGTAGCAGGCTGAGGGATTGGTAACAGGATCCTAAATCTTTTTTCTTTACCTTGCCAGTGTGACTGTAATCTTCCAAGGATTTAATGAATAATCCTTATAATATATTGACTAAATGCTAAGATACATTAAATTTCCAGGTCCTGGATTGGTTCAGCTGAGCAGCTTCCCAGGCTGTACAAAGAGCTGCTGTTCTCTGACAGGAATCACTCATAGAAGGAATGCCAGATCCCCTGAAGATCATGGGGGAGAGAGCAAGGATTGAAGGGAAGGAGAACAGGAAAGATCACTGAAATTGGGGCTAAGCTCATCAATAAAAACTAGAGCCAGGTGGCATGGACTGGGTTGTGTGCACACTGTCTGGGGAGAGCTCCCTGCAGTTATACAGCATTTTCTTCTTTCTTTTGGGCATCACAGGGGCTCATGACATCAATTTTTTTTTTTTTTCTAAAACTGTAATTTTTTTCTTTTCAAAGATTCTGGAAAAGCTGGGAGGGCTTTGTTGTTTCCAGTTACTGAAAAGTTTTGCAGCATGAAATTGAAGGTATTTGTTACACGTATGGATGTAGCTTGTGGGCATGCTGGAGTGTCTCAGGGACCAACATCTAAAGTGGTTAAAGACTTAGGATAACCTGTTCACAAAGAGATATGGCAATTCAGACACTGGTATTCTTTGTATAGTGAAGAGTGAGTACATTTTACATCTAGAGATGGAAGAAGGGAGAGGTTGCTTAAGCAAGAAAGAAATTCTGAGGATAGATGTGTTTGGTTTTTTTCACTTTTAGACATTTTCTTGTGGGTGAGGCAAAGACCTATGTATTGACACAGCTGGGATTTTATGATTGAATCAAACTTTTGGACTGAACTACTCAAATTGTTTCTGTGAATATGAACTCCTGACTTATTTTTTAACTTTAAAAATGACAGAGCAGTTAGTTTTACCTCCTTGACAAAAACAAGAATTACAAATTAAAATGCTTGTTTGTACATAAGCACATGGCATGTGCATAAAGACATGTCATGAGACTAATTTGCAAAGTCTCAGGCATGGGGAGGAGATGGATTGCAAGATTTGCAGCTTGGCTAGATTGGCCTGTGGGCACACACAAAGTGATGTGATTTACTTTGGTGGCTACAGTGCAGAAGCTTGCAGCCTCTAAAGTGTTCAGCTGCTTTTCCAAGGGAAAGCTTATTTGTGCTTAAGTACCAGATTTGGTTTCTGTTGGAGATTTTTGACAAATGTAATTTTTTTGTTTGTAGCAATGTAGTAAAATGTAAGTTTTGCTTGTGTTATGTGGTTATGGTTGTACAGTGAGTTTGTCAGGAAACCTGAATCCCTTGCTAGAAGCGTAATTACTGAGCTGTAACTTACTCATCTCCAAACCCACTGAAATCACAGGGGCCTCTTTTTGTGCTAGACAATTGAGTAGCTGAGGTGATTCACAGGGTGGATTCACAAACTAGGGAAACAGAAGGATCTGGACAGACTGGACCAATGGACAAAGGCCAATAGGATGACATTCAACAAGGCCAAGTTCTGTGTGATGCACTTGGGTCACAACAGCCCCATGCATTGCCACAGGCTGAGAAAGAGTGGCTGGAAAGCTGACCAGAAGAAAAGGACCTGGGGAGGCTGGTTGGAAGTTGCTGAACCTGAGCCAGCAGTGCCAAGATGGACAAGAAGACCAATGTCCCTGGCCTGTATCAGCAATAGTGTGGCCAGCAGGACCAGGGAAGTGATCCTCTCCCTGTACTTGTCAGTGGTGAGGCCACATCTCAAAGTGGGTCTCTCACTTGAAGAAGGACATTGAGGTTCTGGAGTGTTTCCAGAGAAGGGCAGTGGAGCTGGGGAAGGGTCTGGAGCACAAGTCCTGTAAGGAGCAGCTGAGGCAGCTGGAGATGTTCAGTCTGGAGAAAAGTAAGCTCAGGGAAACCTTATCATTCTTTACAACAATTGCCTGAAATGAGGGTGTAACCAGTTGGGGGTCAAACTCTTCTGCCTAGTGGCAGGTGAGAGGACAAGAGGGAATGGCCACAAGTTGTGCCAAGAAAGGTTTAGATTTTAGAAAACATCTCTTCACTAGCAAGGTTGTCAAGCATTGGAACAGGCTGCCCTGGGAAGTGGCTGAGTGATCATCCCTGGAGGAATTTTTGAGATTTGTGGATGTGGCACTGAGGTATGTGGTTTAATATTGGACAGTTCTGGGTTAATGGTTGGGCTTGATGATCTTAAAGGTCTTTTCCAAGATAAACTTGCTATGCTTCTATGAATTTTGTTTTATGCAATTGCAAGCGGTTAAAATTTGTGGGTTTTAGCAATTATTTCACCTTCTGCTGCACGTTAATAATTGAGTGAAAAAGCTCATACAATGGGCATACTCAGTCTAACTAAAGGAGCTGAAAATTTTTCATTGCAGTAGTTTTTTTAGCATTGCTTTGGAGACGGTCAGTGCAAGCCCACACCACAGAAGAAATAGTGGTAACATGGCAGCTTTCAGGAGAAACAATTTCTTACCATGTAGCCTGGCTGCTTGAAATGGTCTTTATAATGTGTTAAGGCAAGGTTAGAAACTTTTAAGGACATCTTGTCAAAATTACCACATTACAAAATTTCAGAAACTTCTCGGTTCGTAGATGTACAAGCAGGTGAAATGAAATATGAGGAAATCCTATGAAGATACTCATATATTTAATAAGACAATTATATTGTCTAGGGGCTGCCAGGGTGTAACAGGCCTTTTTTAAAATGCAGCATGGTCCAGATATTTGGGGAATATGGGGAAGATTACCATGATTTCTAGCAACCTATATTTTCTCTTCCTCAGGTCCCTACTAACACATGTATTTTGCTTCAATCAGTGCACCATCCATGTCACATGTTGATAAAATTATATCAATTATGTAGGACTGCATTTATGAAATTCCAGATTTTCAGCTATTATGTTATACTGTAACAGTACCTGGAACAGAAAGGGATTCATGCTTATGGAAATAGTCCTTTTTGTTTCCCCCCCAGCTACATGTTTCCAAACTTCCCTGAAAAATATGAAGTTTGTTTTGACCACCTACAATTCTCCTTCAAAACTCTGTATATTTACATCTCTGTGTACTTGGAAATATCTGTTATATTTTTGTTGTATTCATGGTTATACTACCAAACAGTTTTTTCTTAGAATTAGTTAAAACTCAAGAGGAATTAGAAAGGAAAATCCTTGCATGGAGCCATTTTTTGTGTAATATAATTCTATCATTTAAAAATATCAGCCAAATCTAGCTTTACAGTGGCTGAAAACTGGAGCATATCCACGTCTTTTGGAAATCATTTATTTGCAAAATTTTAAGCCAATTATCATTAATATCAATCTAAAAACTTCAGTAAGCATTATCTGTAGGAAGTCCAAAAGCTGATGAGTTGCATCTGCTTTTCATTCCGTTGTTTTAGTATAACTTATTTAATGCTAATTTGAAGGTGAGTGATGTAAAGTAGAAAGTAGGGCGTGTTAGAGATTTTCAGAAGTTGGTTGGTTTTTTTTTAGCAGGATCTTCCTCAGAGAACATAAAGCTGCCTGTGATCTATATTGTACCTGAACTTTGACTACATCATGTTAAACTGCATTTACTTAATTAAAGAAGATGACAAAAATAAGTAACTGTGTTCATCTTATGTAAAACCAAATCAAAGATTTTCTTATAGTTTCAATGTATCTGACACCGGACTAAGTGGAAGGGAAGACAATAATTTGCATATTTTAATCTGGAGTAGGGACCCCTGTCAGAGTAACAGCCTGGTCTGGGTCAGCCACAAGAAATAGAGAGGAGAAAAATAATTGAAGAAGCAGTTCACTACAAAATGAAATTTGTCTCATTGTCACTTAAGGTTGTCTTCACGTTCATGTGTAGGCAAGAGGTCAGCCTGGAAGTGAAGGAGGGTAGGGAGAAAATATATCTCACTAAGGACCAAAAGACAATTTTCTTTCCTTAGTAACAGGAGCAATTGTAATACATATTTATGAAGATTTCACATGGCACATCCCCATTACAAAGTACCAGATGTCCTTTTACTAGCAGCACTGCAGGCAGCAGGTATATCTAAAGGTTGTCCTCAAAGACGAGCTGTGTACAGAGCACGAGGAGCGCTTTATGAAATAACTAACTACAACATATTGATTTTGAAGGCAAGGGGGCAGGAAAGGATTTTCAGCAAAATTAAGTCCTCTCAGTAGAAACAGCTGCAGTGGTGGGGCTCGTGTAAGCTCTTTGTCAGGAACAAGGATAAACTATAAGTTTTTCCTTTTCCGAGCTTACTAAGATGTCAAATGTAAAACAGCAATGTGAACTTTTGTGCTTAGACCAGCTATAAATTCCACTGTCCCACAATATTGCTGAGGAGACAGTAACCTTGTGAAAGACCTCCATGTGAATTGTGGTTACTGTGCTTACATGCATATGTTTAAATTCTACTCAATATCATGTGTTTTCTGTTGAAATTTGCATTAACCAGACCATGACAACAGTAAGAGATGACAGCAGGGCAGTGTCAGTTTAAACTGGGTGGGTTTTAGGGAAGATTCTCATCCTGGCCCAACATCTTTCACAAGAAACAGGAAAGCTCCTGTTTTCTGCATGAATCAGACATGGACACAGCCTCTGAGTGTTGCAGGATCCTGCCCCTGTAAAAGACTGGAGTGATGTGTCTCTCTTCAGGAGGGATTTGCCTCCCTTTTTGATTCCTCTTCTAGTCATGGCATCTGAACAATAAGGCAGATCAAAAATTAGCAAATGTTTCAGTGTATGGTCTCTTAGAACCTTTATTCATTTTGTTCCTCAGAAAAGAAAGACTGATCACATTTTACCACAGATTGGTTTGAAATGATAAAGCGGGTCCTCAAAAGTTGTGTGATTAAGCAGTACAAGCAGTTTTAGTCTTCCTTCCCATATGAACTAATGAAATAACTTTACATCAACATGGAAGACAGAAAGAGTAACTCCTGAATGAATATGCCGAACTAAAGGAAAATCTTGGGGAAAAAGGGCATGAAGGCTTCTAATTCCATAGAAGAGGAAAGTGAAATTGTTGTTATTTTGGAAAACTATTTTGGGCATGTAATTGCAGAAAAATGTCTGGTGAAAAGACAGCATTTCAGCTGAGCATCCAGTTCTCCTGTAAGACTTATTTCATTTTGTGTATGAGATGCTTCTGGGAAGCAGAACTCTATTTGCCTCAGAAAAAGTGTTGTTATAGTAAAAGCAATGATAATACATTCTGTGGCAGAATGAGACAAGTGAGATCAGAGTGACATTGTGTCAACCATGGCAGAAGTGCATAGTATTGGGTCTGGCCCCAAATGTCAATGACTGAAATATGATTGATTGCACACCAAGCTGGCAATGTGTCTTTAACAGTTTGACCTATCTGTATGTATGAGCAGCTGACAACTTTTCCTTTCCTTGCCTTGGTAGAGGGTGAGAAATTTTATTCTCCCCGTGTTCACCCAAACCCAGGTAATGAGTGAGATCAGGATTCAGTGGCAAAGCAAGAACTGTAGTCCTGGTTTCTGAGAAACAGTGCCTTTAAATGTTGGGCCAGTAATCCTCAGTGTGTGCATATGTGCCCATTGGTAGCTTAGGAATAAAACACAGTTGGTAAGATTCCTCTCTGGACAATGTGAACTGATCTAATAAGCTGGAAAGCAGGATCCTAGTCAGATGGAACAGCAGCATCATGAGAGTACACATAATGTACTCTGCTTGCCTCTTGCAGTTCCATAAATTAGGATCATAGGGAGAACTGCATTGCTGATGCAGTTATCTTCTTCCCTTACCTCCCTCCCCCAGAAACCTTGTTCCATTTTGTTACACTATGAACAAATGCTGGACTGGCTCACAGGGATGGCACTGGGACACAGCTCAGCCTACGCAGGCTGCTCTGCTTCAGTTTTACTTGGTAGTGTGGCAACTGTTGCTCTCTTCTTTCTTGTTCATCAGCCTGTTGCAAAATGAATTTGCATCATTTTCCATGTTGCACAGATTGTCCCTGGTAAGTGCTGTGTCAGATTATGCGCACCCATGAATCACCAAATGTCTCCTGTATGTGTCTAACATCTTCCTGTCTTGCTAAGCTGCACTGGTATTTAGTTCCATTTCAGGACAAATCTGTACTAAACCTGAACAGTTTGCCAGTATGTTACAATGGCAAATGCCTTCACAATTGCAGCTTTTACATAGGCAAAATTGCAGCACTGCCAAGACTTATTCAGACTTCCCCAGCACTCCCCTGAGTATATGTAGCTGTGTTAGCCAAAGCATGCTTTTAATAGCATATCTTCTTATGAACTTTTTTTTGGTACAGTTTTGTTTTGTTGATAAAGAAACCTTTGACCAACTGATCTTTGCCAGCAAAATATGTACTGTAATTCTGTCTTCATCTGCAGGAATCATAAGTGAAACAAAGCTTTTTACTGTATAGTGTAAATAATGGCTTGTGTATCTTTTAAAAACAGTGGCAAGGTACTGTATCCATAAAAGTGTCATTGTGGTGCACAAAGAATACTTCTGTCTTTCTATACAGTTTCAAAATATATATTATAGACCTTTAACTTTTTTTCATTGCTTTACCTCTGTTCTCCAGCAAAACACATACCAAACCTCACACTTTCAAAGCAGCAAATACTAATCCAGAGGATAACCTTCAACTACCTTTACAGATCTTTGCCTTAGGCAAAGGCTACAGGTTTTCACTGATGGCACCCTTCACTGTAGAAGATGAGCTAAGCAAATGAGAGAAATCTGGTTTAATTATAATGACACAAATCTACTGGAAACACAGAGTGCTTACAGTTACCCTAAGCTGCTATGGGCAGCAGGCAACATTCTAAGACATTTATGCTTTATTTATTTACCAGCCAAATGTTCATATTGCACAACTTTCTTCAGCTAGTAATGTGGCTAGTGACGCTCAGCTTCAGAATATTTATGTCCAGTGAATGTGGCAATAGAGCATCTCCAGGCACTTCACCACTTCAGATGACGTATTTATAAATGGGGCTGATGCGGTTCAAAGGGAATGTGTTACAACAGAGCAAAATCTGACATATGTTCTAAAATGAAAATTAAAAAAATGCCTGCCTGCAGAGAGTAGCAAGAGATTTGTTGTTTATAGCAGAACATTACTTCAGGGTTAAAATTTCCACATTACATGTTGGCTACACTTCCTCTGGTAGGAATTCCTAGCACAGCTGCAAATTCCTGCCCACCTCCTCAGCTGTCTCTGCCAGTACTGTTTGTGTCATTTGGATAAAATGACTACCTGACTCATTTGTTTTCATGCTATGCTGTCACAATACCCCATCTATAATGCCCCTCCCATGACAGGCTTTACAGCAGGTATGCATACATCTGAGGTTTGCAGGATTTGATGTGAGTTCTTGGAGTGGCAGACTAGAAGTCCGCACTGTTCATGGCTGGGAGGAGCTCATGCTACCCTGTGTGCACTGATTATACAGCAGGTAAGGGAGGAAAACAGTTTATGGTGAAGGCATGAACTGAAGGCTGGAGAGACTGGTTGGGTGATAGCTGATGAAGTTCAAGGCCTTTCATTATTCTGATTTTTATGTATTTCAATAAGCAGAGCACTTCCGAAATTATCAGTGCATTGAGTAAACATAACTGTACCAGATCAGCACATTCGGATGATACCTGGCTCAGTATCACCTGAACTGAGGCTACAGAAAGATAAACTACTGGGAAAAATCAGAAATTATTTGTGACAGAATGGTTTTCATTAGAAAAGAACAGCTAGTCACAAACAAAACTGTACCTCTCTCTTTTCCCCCAGTAACCCCTGAGTTGTAATATAAGCCTTCGCTGGAGGAATGCTTGCCTACATAATAAAATTCTGGCCCAAACTAATGAGTCAGGGATGAAAAACCTTAAGTTTGGTAGATTTTCTGCTTTCATGCCTCATGGACTGATCTCAAAACTGCTTATTAGCTGGCTCTGCTTTGACTCCACAACAAATGAGGGGGAGCTGTTTCTATAAGAGAGGGAATAAACAGGTTCTTGTACTCAGACACCCTAAATGGTACACAAACTCATGGCAGCATATGGCATTCCAATGCAAAGGAAACTGTGGGTTGAAAAAGGCAAGAACTCTCCTGGCAATGTACTTTATAGAAGCAAATCTCTAGAAAAGCCATGCAACACCATCTAAATTTATGGTGAAAACTGGATTTAAGAAGATGAAATGGACAGAGCATTTATAGGAGCAGATGAAGGCAATAACCTCTCTGTATGATTTTTTAAATTTAATTTCTTCTGTAGCACTCCATAATGCTTTGCCTTGCATCTTCACAAAACATGAAGGAAGTGAATGGATTATGAGGTGAGGAAAATGAAGGATGTGGACTCTGAGGTAGTGTAAAAATTGGTTGAATTGATGGGCTCAGTGTTTTGTGATCAGTGACACAATCAGTTCAGCTAGAGCCTAGTCACTATATTGTATCACAGAAATCAGTCCAGCAGCTAGTATTTCATATCTTCATTAATCACCTTCATGATGAGACACAGTATGCTTTCACCAAGACTGCAGATGACAAAAGATGGAAGGAGTGGCTGATATGCCTGGTGTCGTCCACAGGGACATAAACAGGCTAGAGAAATGAGTGACCAGAACCTCCTGGAGTTAAAGAAAGGGAAACGTCCAGTCCTGCCCATGCACCGCACCAGGCTGGGGCCAAACTATTGTAAAATAGCCTGTCAAGAAAGGCCCTGGAGGTTTTGGAAGGTACCAAGTTGGCATCACTTGGCAATGGGGTCCTGAAGCAAAGAAAGCCGACAGTGTCCTGGAGTGCATTGGGAAGAGCACTGTCAGCACATGGAATGAGGTGACCCTTTCCCTCTAGTTTGCCCTGATGAGATGTGACTGGAATGCTGGGTCCCTTGTGCAAGGGTACAGCAAAATCCCACAAAGATGATTAAGGGTTTGGAGCGTCTGACATAGGAGGAGAGGCTGAGACACCTGGGACTGTTCAGCCCAAGGCTGAGAAGGCTCTGGGAGATCTTTGTGTGTAAACACCTGACAGGGATGAATTTTCATTGTGATACACAGTGGCAGGGAAAGGGCCAATTGGCATAAACTGATGTAAAAAAAAAAAAACATTTAAACCTTAAAAAAGCATACTTATGTTCAAACATTTGCCTAGAAAGGTTGTGCAGTCTTCATTCATGAGGATATTCAAAACCAGACAAAATCCTGAGCAACCTGCTCTTGTTGACAACCATCAGGTGTACCAACCACTTTTAATTTTGTGTCATCTGTGATCCTGATCAAAGCAGGGGCTTGAACCAGGCAGTCTCCAGAGGTCCCTTCTCACCTCAGCCACTCTTGTCATTCTGTGCCAAAACTCTTCACTTGACACTGCCAGCCATTAATTTCCCAACTGTAGTTAGGAGGTAAGTGAAGGACTGTGGCAGAGACAGTTTTTGAGAAGACAAGAAATCTTGTCATTCATAGAAATCATTTGCACGTACTCTTCTTTTATTGGGGACCTGTTCCCCTCCTACCCTGCATACATGTGTGCATGTGTGCATGCAGGAGTGTGCATTTGTGCACACCCCTTCCCTCTTCCTTTTACACAGAGAAATACACAGTTGAAGAGATGTGTATGTGTGTGTGTGTGTGTGTGTGTGTGTGTGTGTGTGTGTGTTTTCAGTGTGGTCTAAGTATACGTCCAGGTTTTGGCTTTTGGCTTTTCTTTACTGAAAGTAAAATAAACGAGAGGGTGGTGCTTTTTTTTCTCTCTCATCTCCAATTCAATGGCTCTCTACACTGTTGGCAGTTTAATCTGACAGTGGAGCAGACAATAGTTGTAAGGAGAAATGGAATTACATTTTGCTCCTTTTTAGTTTAGGAAAATTTTCAAAATTAGGCGTTAAAATGCAAAAACACTGTAAGAATGAATTAAAATGCAGAAATTGCCACTCACAGGAAGCCTGCACAATTCTAATTCTAAACATCATTAAAAAAAAAATAACATTCTGTGTCTAACGATCTTTTTTTCTGAGAGGGGGTTGGAATGCTTAATTTGAATTACAAAAAAGCCTTGATAACCCCCCACACATCAATTTACCTGTGAACAAAAAGATTCACACAGAGAAAATGGGACTTGGGACTATTTGATAAATTACTGCAGACTGCTTGAATATTCCATTAGCAAAATAATAGCTCGTTATGGAACCCAGAAGAATGTGGTATAATTATGATAGTACCATCCCCCCCACACACTATGGGGTAAGAGGAATGCAAATGTTAGAAATGATAGCTACTTAACCACAGTTTGGAGATAGGCCTGAAAACAAATCGAGGGGTTATATGATCTCAGGCATTCATAAGGATTTCTCCAATGTCAATGCCCTAAATTGCTGAATATGTTCCAGCTAGCTGAAGGTCATATTATTAATAGTCATCTTTATTGTGGTAGAGTACAAGAGCCAGTGAAGAAGGAGGAGACCCTTCTACAGATGAGATGTAAACAAAGAGCAATTGAGAGCCTCTGCCCCAAAGTTCTTACAAACTAGAGCTAAACAAACGAGGCAAAACAAAAGGCTGCTGCAGTGACACAAAATAACATTTTAGTCTCACATCTGGTTTTGTTTGTTTGGGCTTGGGGAGTCACTATGGAAGTAAATGGAACGGGAAACCAAGCAGAGTGAGAGACCACACTGGGGGAGTGGGGTGATGGGGTAATCTGTGGCGAACAAAAATCATTGCAGGTTTAGAAAGTTTTCTAAGTCCTAATTGCTTCTGCACTTGTGGTAATGGCCACAGCTCCTGGCACATGCATATAAACGTGGTGTGCTGCTATTGCCCTGTGCCCAGCGTGCAGGATGCTTGGCATATGGTGCAAAGAATGAAAGGGGGTCTCTGCCTCATTTACTCAGTGTGACCTGGCTGCTTTCAGCTTTGCAGTTTGAGCTCCTCCAGCCGGCAAGCTCCATGCAGTGCCCTCACCCTTGCGCTCTGTTGTGATGCAGATACAGCCCCACCTCCATGGGCACATATATGCGGATGTGAATGCAAATTAGAAGAAATAAAAGGTCTGCTTTTTAAGATCAGGTGCCTCAGAATTCAAAGAAATTATTATAAAAATTGGCCAAAGTGAGCTGGCATTGGCTCCATTTGCACAGGAACAGCTTTCACTAGTTATGTAGGACCTGTGTCCTGCCATAGGCTGAAATCTCTATTAAGTCTTTACTTCTTACTGTATTCTGCTATTAACAGTCAGCGTCTACAAAGTCTATTCTCTCTTCAGAGTAAGTAGCTGATCAATCAGCATTGTGTTTTCTTGGAAGTAGAAAACACATGAAAATAAATGTTAGAACATTTTCTAAAAAAGTCCTTAAAATGTTAGAATCTGAAAAGATGTTGAAGAACATGGGTTCAATTGATCAAAATGATGTTTTTAGAAAGCACTTTCAGCTAGCTAGGCAGCTACCCATGTTAATCCTAGACTTTAAGGGTGGGAGGGAGAAGAGAGAAAGCTGTTTGCAAGCACTTCAACTCACAGCCTGTGAAATAAAAAGGCAGCTTTTTATTTCACAGCGATCCCACACCAGCCTTCTGGCTTTAGATACTAGTCCAATGCAAACATTGGGATGACCATCATCTGATGGCTGGCTCAAGGTTCAGTTGAGTAGAGAGCTTTAGGATTTGGGTCTTAGGCAACTTGAAAGAACAAATCTTGGCACTATCTTAACCAGCCACTAATGGAGCAACATCAAAAGTGTCTCATGGTGAATTATTGATTCTTTCTCTGGAGCACAGGTACAGCCATATAAGATGCAGCAGGATGAAGTATTGAATGTTCGTTATCTGCTAAAGAATTGTTTAATTATGTTCTTTTCTATAGGCTTTCAAGCAGATAGAAGAGTTAGAAAAATCATGTGAGGATATTTTGTTGACTCCAAGGTTTCTACAAATCTCTGTAAGCCTCCCAGTCACTATTTCATGAAACTTTTTCCAAGAGGCTTTTCCAAAAGTACTGAGTGTCAACATTTATAAATAATATACAGCCTAGGACAGGCTGTGTGTTTGTGAGAGCGTGTTAAAGAATAAATAGAAATGTCCAATGTGATGTGTTCATAAATATGTAACAAATGCCCTTCTCTTGATCTCTGGTAAAAAAAAAAAAAGTCATATTTCTTCAAGGCTGCAAGAATTTAGTTTCATCTGTGAGGTGCCAGAATGTTAAATGTGACATTCAATAAACCACCTTGGAAAAGCTAAACAGTGCTAATCAAGCCATTTAATCTTTTGGAGTTAAGAGCTACAGTAGGAGAATAAAAGGTATAATTAATAACTCCAGCTGGGAAAGTAAGGCAGAGTAAAAACAGGAGCTAAGACTAACATCTGGTCTTTGTTTTATGAAACATTTACCATGAAATCAAGACTTTTTTCCACCCTTGTGAAAAGTACAAAATTTCCTGAGTTGCAAGCCTCAACACTGGAAAAATTTTCACCTGCATATAAAAATGAGCTTTTCATGTGCACCTGAAGCTGCGCGTGCAAATAAATGCATGTATGTGTGTGACTGTATGTGTGTGCCTGCCTTTCAGCCCCTATGACTTTGGTCTAAGGTAAACTCACAAATGATATAAAATTTTTAAATTCTTACCAGGTTGTCCCCCTTTTCTTTTCTTTTTTTTTTTAATTCATAGTATATCTGCCTTCATGAACAATTAAAGTTTATTGTGCAACAAAACGTTTATCTACCTTGTTTAGTTGCCTTGTGCTTAGCTGCTCTCCTGCCTGACTTGTCCAGATGGTAGCATGGTGATTTCTGAGTGCTTTGCTCTGTCTTGGGTATGCGCTTCACAGGACTTAAAAAAATAGAATTATGCTCACCATTTTTGTAGATGAGGATGTGCGGTAGGGCTAAAATGAAATATCTTGTCAAAGGTCACAGAGGAAATCTTAGTTGAGAGAAGGATGAAGCAGGCTTTAGGATTCTGGCATGTGATTTATTACTCATTAAAGCCCCAGTGAAAGACTATAAGGTGAGTTACACAGTCTTACAGCTGGAACAGGCTGAGCTGACACTGCTGCAGTTGCCAGTGGTTACTGGCATAGTTTGAGCAGTCAGGATTTGGCCAGTGATGTGAGCTCCCATCCAAAGAACCTATGCATCCCTCCCTCTCCTCACTGTTACTATGTGAAATTTACTCATTAAATAGCTCAATGGTATAAAGTTCTACCCATCATTAGTATTTCTAATATTTGTAGCTCTTATCACTGAAATATTTTCTGGTAGTCTAATAGAGAGATGGAATTCTGTGCCCACCCCAGTTTACAAGTGCAGGCCTTCTCATGAAATTCTGTGGTCAACAGGGCCCTGCAATTTATGTAAATTCTGAACATGCTTTTCTTGCTCTCTCAGATTGTTGAGAAAGCTGTCTATATATTTGTCGCACTTGCACAGCAGGGAATGATACTTTGGCACTCCCTCTATGGGCTTTGCATATTCTTAAGTGAAGAAATGCAGCATTCCCACTGTAATCCAGGCTTTGCCTGTCTGTGAAACTGTGGGGTGTGACAGCAAAAACAACATGCATGGCAGTGGCTATGGAAAGATGAAAGTCCAAAGACATCCGTGTCCTTGCAGCCAAATGTACCTCTGATGGACAGTGCAGACCTGGTTTTTAATTACATCTCTGGGAAGAAGGGGAACCGAGTCTACACAAATTAATAAAAAAAAAATACTTCTGCATTTTAATAGGGGGGAACTGGAATGTATTTCTGTGATGTGTTAAAAAATCAATCATTTCAGAGCCCTAAAAATGGCCATGATTTGTGCTCTCATCCTAGAAGTCCAACTGCAAACCAAACTGGGATAAGATGCTACAGAGGGAATGAATATTCAGAGTGAAAAATTACTCTGGTCATTGTTAAGACCTTTGTGGAGCCTTGAAAGGCTCTTTATTAGATTCTTGAAAAGATGCAAAAATCAGAAATGTATCAACAATAGGTGGCCAGCAGGACCAAAGCAAAGATTACCCCACTATCCTGGCCAATGGTGAGGCTGCACCTTGAAGCCTGGATCCAGTTTTGTGTTTCTCACCACACGAAGGAGATTGAGGGGCTGGAGTGTGTCCAGAGAGGGGCAGCAAGGCTGGGAAAGGGTCTGGAGCACAAGCCTGATGAGGAACAGCTGAGACAGCTGGGGGTGTTTAGCCTGGAGAATGGAGGCTCAGAGGGGACCTTATCACTCTCTACAACTGCCTGAAAGCAGGGTGTAACTAGGTGGGGGTCGGTCTCTCCTACCAAATGACAAGGGACAGGACAACAGGAAATGTCCACCAGCTGGGGAGGTTTAGGTTGAATCCTAGGAAGAATTTCTTCACCAGCAGGGCTGTCAAGCACTGGACTAGTCTGCCCAAGGTAGTGGTTGAGTCCCCATCTCTGGGGGTATTTTAAAAGCTGCACAGATGTAGCAATCAAGGACACGGTTTAGTGGTGGGCTTGGCAGTGCTGGGTAAATGGTTGAACTCAATGATCTCAAAGGCCTTTTCCAACCTAAATGGAAAGCATAATGAATTGATGAGAGAAACCAGGAAAACTCAGCGTCAGCTATGGTTTTCAATTTATTGTGTTTCTGAAGCTTATTTAATACTATAAGAGGGTAAAACCAAAAGCATAAACAATTTTTTTTGAATTTAAAATTCTTAAAACAATTAACTGGGGCTTTAATGGCTCATTAAATTATATTTTAAAAAATCCTTACAAATAAAAATATTACTTTTCTGGGTTTCTTGTTTATTTGGCTTTGTTTTTTTTTAATGAAGGAACTGCCAAAACAAATTAATTTCAAGAGAAAAGAAAGTAAATTGCCATTCTGGATCAGTTGGGTTGGAACATTTTGGCTTTGTTTGAAGGTTTAAAAACACCATTTTCCATTTGATAGGATCTTTCTCAAACACAAAATGTGCCTTTTTAAATGACCCTGCTCTGGAAAGGGTGAGAGCTGGGCGCTGGTGGAATATGGCCATTATCATGCACTGCTCAGATAATTCTGATCCCATGTCACTGTCATGTCCAGCTACCAGAGACAAACAGGTTGAGTGAAGTCCTGCAGGCTGATAGGAAAGGTTAGTATGAAGTTCCCCCACAAAACATAATACAGGCTTCCATATCTCTTCAGAACTCTTCTGAAGAGGTCATCCCCTTCTTTCCTCAGTCCCATGGATTTCAAATCCAGCTTCACAGCCACACTTTCCCACCACACTTCCCAAGGCCTTCCCTTTTCCACCCAAGTACAAGATTTGATGGTGTCCCAGAAGTGAGGTTTTTCCTCTTTTGGGGCAACATAGTTAAATTTTCTTTACACTGATGAGAAGCCTAAAGTTGTCTCTGTAACTTTTTTTGCAGTCGTCCTTGGGTTGCTTGACTATCTTGTTATATCATACCAGTGTCAGGTTTTGTACAACAATCCAAATATAATTTCTGCAGATATCCATGATCTGGGAAAAAAAAAGTATCTTCCCCAGTTTGTCAGATCAGTGGCAGATATCAGCCACAAAACTGGTGTTCCCAGGCAATTAATGAATGACAGTATTCCACAAAGAGTTTCTTTTACAATAAAAATTATTCAGGAGACCATGTCAGGCAGAAGGTGAACCATAACCAAGTCATGAGTCCTTCACTCATCATTAATTGTACATCCTCCAGTGTCACAGAAGAAGAATGGTAGAATGTGCCTGGATCCTGAAAGTCTCAATTTAGTTTTTGCAAGTCTTTGATTGGGCCCAAATATTTAGCCTCAGCTGGATTTGTCTGTGTGATTCTTTTATGCTCACAAAGTTATTCCTATTCTTAATGAAATAAGGTGGTTTGCTTTGTTTGTCACAGCTCCTAGCAAATACCCAGAAAACAGCCTCTGTTGATGGGAAGACCAATACAAATGGTTATATAGAAAAATTAACAGTTATTTTTAGCTTTTGAGAATGATTTGTGATGAACTAAGAGCAGATTCACTTGGGCAAATTGGTGAAACCTGTTCTTCCCTTGACTCAGACATGCAGTTTGTTGATCTGAGCAGGACTGTGTACATCCAGGTTTCACTTGGATTGGCATGGACTGAAATACTGCAGGGAAGGTGACCCTCTCTATCCTTACTGACAGGATAGACTACTTCTTTTTTCCCCCGCTCCTCATCTATCCAAAGTGATTCATCTTCTTCTTTGAGTGGTGTGTTCAAGAACATTTTTTTGGGCTGAAGTTTGCCCTCTAGAAGCCAATCTGCAGATGCACCCTTGTACATCATGTGTTGGACTTTACACTGAACAGAGGTCTCAGGCTCTGCAACTGGATCTGTTCAAACCAAACTAAACCTAAGGACATATTCCATGACCCCACATAGCCTCCTTCCATCACTATGTGGAGTTCAGTCAACAAGAAGAGTAAGTATTCAAGACAAAACTCCCTGAAATGTGTATACTGATGGTTCTCACCCCTGTGATCTCCTATGGACCTCCATTACATCCTAATATAGACATTACTTGTAGACAAGGCTGCGAAACAAGCACCCTACAAGCACTGACAATACCAAGACTACGATTTTCATTAGCAGGTTTGGGAAACTTCTAATTCCCCCTGTGATTGCTGGGAATTCTCATAATTTTCAGTTATAACATTCATGGGATACCAGCTTCCTTCAAGAGCTGCAAGTTTTAGGGTGTTTTCATTTATGGAAGACTGTCTTACTTTGATGTCTTTCAAATAAAAACTAGATCATGAAAGAGAGGCCTTTTTTCCCTGTGTACTAGACATACTGTTTTTTGGGCAAGCTATCTGATTATTAGTTTGGGACCTGCAACCTGAGGTAGAGCCATTTTTCTCCTCTCTCATAAGTAAAGAGAGCCCATATATTGTGAACAGTATAGTATGGAAATGTTGCTTTTTTACCTTGGGGCACAAGAGCTTTTATAATTTTGTAATTTGCCTTAAATTGAGAATATCTAAAGGGAAAGGACGGGGTGTTTTACTTTGAGTCCTGATCGAATGTGTAGCACTGATGGAGCTGAAAGATTTTGTCACCAGTAGAAAAGCCTTTTCATACTTTATGTTTGAAGAACAGATCAAAAACTCCTATGTTTTTCCACAATAATTCTTGAGTGTAAGATGTTGAGCAAGCCTTACAAGGCCAAGACTTTCCTCAGGCTAGGATATATCAGTTAAGTATAGCTGAGGTACAGCCTCTTAGGCTGGAAGGTTCTCTTTTCTGTGTCCATTAAATCCTCAACTTCTTTGTTGTCAACACAAACGCTGATTAGTTTTAATCATTATGAGAGAGGCCCCATTTCTTTATAGACACTTCACTGAGTGGCTCACTGATTCTTTTCTAAGACTGCAAAAGATCCAGAGGGGCTGAATGCTTTAGCTCTTACCAATCCCAGGTCATCAACTGGACTTATATATTACCAGAGGGAGTCCTCATTTCTTCCATGCACCTTTTCCTATTTTATTCATTGAATCTTCTCTCAATAGTGGGGCGGTAGTTAAATATTGGAATGTAAAAATAAAATTACAAAAATAACCTTCTCTCTTATACTTAGAGACCTCTGTCTGAAAGTAATTCAAAAGGGAATACTCAGGATGCCCCTGTCTTCCCTGTCTTGTCTCTATGGACTTGTGAGGATGGTGCATCAACTTTATAGCAACCCTTGGTTTCTCTGGGATGTCAGTGCCCCACATAATCTCAAGGGAAGAGAAATACATTATGCGAAGTTTCCTTCTAGGCAAAAAAATCCACAAATCTACCTAACTGCTTATTCTTTAAAACTGTGCTTACTTTGTGCTTTCTTCTAGATTGTGTGCCAGTAGTCATGACTCACAATAACTCCACTAGAAGGGATTTTGGGCTTTCACTGCAGGTTATAACTATCAGTCCCTCTTGAGTTACGGGTCAAAGGTAACACAGAAAATAAATTTGCACTTTTCTGGGGAACAGTGAGGGAGAGACTTTTTGAAGGGCTTGGATCCTGCCAGAGCTTTGCGAGAAGGACTGAAATGGATTGAACTGCTGCCAGGCTGCAAGAGATCTCTCAAGAGCTGCCTCCCTTCCCATCTATCTTGGCCTCACAACAAGTGAGGTGAACCACCTGCTCTGCACACTTGCCTCATTGTGCCACAGTCTGAGGCGCAAAGTCCTGCCGCAGAGTTTGGAAGAAACCTAGATTCCTTTAATCTCCTCTTTGTCAGAGCAAAGCAGCTCCTGTAAAACAACATGCCATGCAGTCCCCCAGACTGTCTCCAAGGTCTTTGACTCCCAGACTTCTCAGAGAAAACTGTGTTCTGCATCAGGCACGGTTTTAAGAATACTCTGGTTCTCTTAAAATGGCAGCATTTTTATGGCAGGAGTTTTTCATGTCTCCCAGCAAGGAGAATGATAAAACATTCATTCAGTGGTGAGCTGTTCTTTTTGTTCATTTGTGCAAAGTACAAAGTGACTTTCTCTTCCAGCTTTACGGAATCACACCTCTTTCATGTATGACATATGAGTTTTCCTTAATATTTGCACCACTTCTAGGCTTTTATGTTGATGCCTTGAGAGGCTGCCTAGAACAGAGGCTAGACAGGTTAAAGGAATAAAATAGATTTATTAAAAGGCCTTCAAAGGATTCACCTTGGGAGTAAAGAATCAGGCCATGGCTACATCCAAGATGGACAGTGGACCATGAGTTTTCACACTTTTATCAGTTTTGGTCCATTTACATATTGGGGTTAATTGCCCAGTTACAGCTTCAGGTTATGAAGTCCCATCCTCCCATCCTCCTCAATTCACTGTTGTTTACACTTTTTGGGCCTGAAGCTGCAATGGTATCCTTGGTTCTTGGGCTGGAAAAGGACTCTTTTGTCTAAACTGTGAAGAGAACTTGCTAACATTTTATCTGAAATTCAGAGTTATATACTAATGCAGCACAGAATCTGGAAAATGTGAAAACTAAAACTTAAGGCATCAATGTCATCCAGAAAATAATATAAGTTGCAATTACATTTGGGGAGAAAAGCCATAGAAAATATTGGTCATTGCCAGCATCACTTATTGCAGGCAGAGGTAAAAATGGAATTAGGATGGGACCTCTCCTTTAAGCTGAGAGATGATAACTGCATGGTAAATACTTTGTCAGTGGAGATGAGGCCCAGTCCAAAGCTCATTATAGCTGCAGAAATAGTCTTCAGCTGCCATTTAGTGTTTCATGTCCTTTTAAGCTGTACCTGCTCCTTGCTATCATGTCCCTGTGAGTAAAGAATGATGTAGCAAAAAAAAAGGTATTTCTTAGCAGAATTTTCTCTCTCCAGATCTATATGCAGTTATGTAGCTGGCATCAGGAAGAAGTGAAGGGGCATCACCAGCAGCAGAGAGTAGGACAGAGACTGCTTCATTGCAATTACATTTGGGGAGAAAAGCCATAGAAAATATTGGTCATTGCCAGCATCACTTATTGCAGGCAGAGGTAAAAATGGAATTAGGATGGGACCTCTCCTTTAAGCTGAGAGATGATAACTGCATGGTAAATACTTTGTCAGTGGAGATGAGGCCCAGTCCAAAGCTCATTATAGCTGCAGAAATAGTCTTCAGCTGCCATTTAGTGTTTCATGTCCTTTTAAGCTGTACCTGCTCCTTGCTATCATGTCCCTGTGAGTAAAGAATGATGTAGCAAAAAAAAAGGTATTTCTTAGCAGAATTTTCTCTCTTGCTGGGGTTATGCAGTTATGTAGCTGGCATCAGGAAGAAGTGAAGGGGCATCACCAGCAGCAGAGAGTAGGACAGAGACTGCTTCAGCAGGAAACAAATCTGTGTAGCCATGGCTCCACCAGCTTCAGTCGTCTTTGAATTTCTCTCTTAGTGGTTTCTCTCATGTCAGGGGTTATGTCTACATACTGATTAGCTGATGTTGTAATTTGCTTTAATTATTTGTAATTGGTGTCTGTCCCAATAAGGATTTAAAGAAATATTTAATTCTTAAGACTATTGATCAGGGAGTTCAGTGAGTGTAGTTTGCAATTTGCTATGGCTTTGTTATCTGAGAGTGGTAGTTTAGGCTGTTGTGTTTTGCTTGGACAGTCCATTTGCTAAGTGTGTTTTTTGAGTTGTTTAGGTACACAAAGCTGTGATTTTCAGTGTGGCTCCTTCTCTGGATATTGTATCTAGGATTCATGGATAGCTTCAGAAGGTTTTTTTGCTACCCTCTCTTACATATTCATATATTGGATATGAGACAAGGAACAACAACATCTGTTATATGTTCACAAGGAGTAGATTCTACACTTGGAACTTCTGACTTGATAGAGACTATTCAGCAGCAGATGTTTCAGAAGACTTTAATCCCTCACCTTAAAAGTTCACAGAGATCCTTTGGTCTAAATCTTCAATGTTTCATTCAATTATTTGTTGTCTATTTTTATTCTATGACAGTTCATTAAGGAGCAGAACCAAAACTACAGATTTTCAAAAAACTAAGATAATTACTTCCCTGCCTATTATTATGTTTAAAAATTACCACAATATTTAAAAAGAAATGGACAATATGTCAAATATTACAACATTGAGATGCCAGCTCTGTTATAAAATAATTTTTAAAAAAGCTTTGGTTTTGTTATGGATCATGTTGCACTTTCTGACTAAGGTGTGCACTGAAGCAGAAGTTTGAAAATTTCTCTGGTGAATGAATGAAAGGGAATTAAAAAGTTACTTTTAACCTCACCTCAATTTTTCATGAGAGCAGTTCCTTCGACTGAAATATACTTGCGTTATGTTGTTGTGCATATGTGCAGCCTGCCTGCCCAAAGCAACATGAAATTAATGTGCTCAAAACTGAGGAGCAGAGCTAGTCCTAAGACAAAATCTCAGTGTCCCTGAAAATGTATGAAGTTTAATCCCAAACCTGGCCTATTTTTCTGCAATTACTTCAGTCCAGCCCCCTGATCCAAACTCTGCTGAACTTTGGGAGTATTTGGATGTGGTTCCAGAGTCTGTAGTTTGAATCCAGCTATATCTAGGAGGACAGATTTGTAAAACAGATGTTTTCCCACTGGAAGTATGTGCATAAGCCCTATTAGTAAAACAAAAGGGTTTGTCCTGCAAAACATGTCTGAAACATTCCCTAATGTGCTCAGCAACAGAAGAGGAAAGTTTATTCTCTGGGCAGCAAGTTAAGGTCTCACTCAGAGTTTGAAATGCTTCCAGTATGGCTGGCATTTGTCACCATGTTGAAACAAAAACAGGGGCTTGGAGGAGTGTTGTAGAAATATGCTATGTCCTGATTGACTTGAGGGAATGTTTAGGACAAATGAAGTATCAAGTGGTTATTTTCTCATCCAAAAGGTGAAATCCAAGCCATACTGAAAATTGTGCAATAAATCTCATTCTTTTCAGTAGGGTTAGGATTTTATGCCAAGTCTTCAACATTGGAACAGGACTTACCTATTTCATTTTTCAGAAGATCTGGAAAATCTGCATGCATGCACATTGGACAGTGTTTCTTGAAGAAGACAACTTTATGCACCTGTTATAGCCAAAAGCTGTATGGTACAAAAGGTATTTGCTGAAACTAAGTCATCACCATAATTGTTGTCTTTGCTGATGGAAAGGCACTGCTACTTTGAGCTTCTGACAGTTGTTGGAATGTCAAAAAACAATTTAATATTACCAGTGTAGATATTTGGATATGTGTTTAGCTTCCTTTTTTTTTTTTTTTTGGTGGCCCAAACCCAAGTAATTACGTATCTAAATGTGATCCTTCATTTACTTTGGCAATGAATCTTCATCTGTCATCGTTTTAATCCATCTACTGAGGGAAACGATAGAGACTGCCATACCTGAGAAAGAAAGAATGCTATCTCGGGTTTCTCTGGGCTAGAAGTATTTCAACAGATGCTGGTTTTTGTCATGCCTTAGAACAGCCTCTTTATCTGAACTCTGAATACTGCTGTTTGTCTCATAAATATTTTCTAGTATTTAACCACTCTGTATTTGACTTTTTGAATGACAGACTGTAATTCTTCTTGAGCTGTAGTAGCCTATCAAGTTGACATCTATTTCAATTTTACACTGTGTTTCCTTTATCATTCCTTTAATGATTTGGGTGTTTACAGTCTGAAGTATTCAATGCACTAAAGAAAACAATTATTTTGCACTTAGATGAAATAACTTAAAAATTCTTCAAATTATAGCAATAGATGCTCTAAACCATGTTACCACTAAAGGTCTCTGCCCTGGGCATGAGAAAAGAAACAAAAGCAACATCACAATAAGGAACAGTCCCCCCACTAAACCCTCTAGCAGCCAATACAAAATGGATGAGGAAAAGGAGAGATGGAAATGCTAAAAGGAGTTCCTTATTGTTACTCCATGGCTTTACCATAAAATGAGGGCTACAATACAGACCATTATTTTTAGTACCTTTATCTTATTTGTTGAACAAGAGTTTCCTTGTGACAGGTAGATATTAAATTCTTTCCAGATCTATCCAAGTAGACAAGCTCTCTTCTTATTCATTCTAGAAGTGGGAAATCTGAGCTACTGGAAGGTGAAGACATGTGGATGAGATGAATATTGAGAAAGGTCAGAGTCTTTTTAATAAGAGATTTAAGTCCCATCCATATGCTGAGTCCTGCTGAGTGTATTCCCTTTCCAGTTATGCTGTAGAGCATGGAGAAGCTGTCAGTCATGGAGCAACCCTGAACATCCTGGTAGTCAATTTTGAATGCACAGTACACACACACCACGAAAAAAGGTTAAACACAGTCTCTGATGTTTCCATCTGAATGAACAAGAAAAGGGGAAAAAAAGCGCCATCTTGGCAGTCTTAACTTTTGCATTAACATGTAATATTGGGTATATGCACAGGCAGCTGCCTGAATACTATTTAGGCTGGGTGCTAAACTAGGTACATGCACTGACAGGCAGTAGTTAAGCTGTTCTTATCTTTTTTTCTTCATGTCACTGATAATGATATTCTAATTCTTTTCAAACCGTGTTCCTTTGGCTATGTTTTGATAGCATGGTTGTTATTCCAGTGGTCTATGCCATCCTGTGACAGTGTCATTTCTGCCAGAGGATTTTCCCTTAAATTTTGGTTTTGAGTACCTTTAGATATTTTTTAAGAATCATAACTACTCTAAACCACAAGGCTGTACTTAAACACAGTGATGTAAATTGATACAATTTTTTTGAGAGTTCAAGAACATGTTTGCAGTTTATAGCACCTGGAAATTGGCTTTGCCACTACTTGACATATGACATGCCAAGTTTGTTGTTGTTTTTGAAAGCACAATTGTTATTTTAGCAGAAATGGAAGAACATTTCAGAATGTTCCACAAGGTAATAACTGATATGGATTTGAAAGCTTTTTTTTTGTTTTTTAATCTACAGTAACATATAGCAAATTCAGAAATTCTTGCCTTTTTCAAAAAATTCACAGTATTCTTGTCAAATTTATGTAACAGACAAAAATTTGTAAATTGTGGATGACTAAAGGGGCCTAGTGTATGCTGCTATGTCTTGAAGACTGGACTACAGGAATCAAGGATTAGATTTTGATAATGTTTCTTATATACTATGTTCCTTTTAACTTTCAGTGGGTGGACACCTGAAATAAGACAATATGAAATGTAAGAAAATTAAAATCTATTTTGAAAGCAGTAACTAGGTTTTTAAAAAAAATGGCAAAAACCCCACCAAACACCAAAAAACACCCCCAAAAACCAACAAAAGCCCCCAAACTTGTTCTTTGAACTTTGTACTTTGCTAAAGAAAATGCCATTGTTAAAACCATGCAGGCAATTTACCAAGAAAATTACTGCTTTTCCAATGTCTCATTTGCAGACAACTACTGGTCAAACCAAATTATACGAAAAAAAATTAAAAATCAATAAATTACAGTGACAAAAGTAGACTGGCTCCATCCAAAAAAGCCTAATGTGACGGAAATGAGACACTTCTATTCTTTGGAGAAGTCATGTAAAATTTGAAAATTTGTCCTTATTTTTTGAGGTGTTCAGCCTAAAGAATTGCAGTTTCTACAAGCTTGGCTGAAAATCAATAATCCTTATGTTCTTTATTAACTGCAATTATCCTTTTATCTTTGAGGCTAGAGGAGCAGGGAGTAAAGAATAGAGAAGGATGGGACAGAGATCAGACTCAGGTCTATAAGGATGAATTTGGGTAATTTAGATGTTTGGGAAACAGAAATGTGGAGAGCCATGGGAGGGAGCAGCCTGGAGCTTTTGAACTGCATTTCCACTCAGATTTGGAAAGCCACATCAGGTTTATGAATTGCAACATTACTCACATCTGTGAAGCAAGTAATTGTGAAATATAGTGTCAAACTTTGTCCTTCATCCACTGCTAAGGACAGATTGCTGAAGATAACAGCCTCCTGCTTCCCATTGCTACTGGTTACTCTATTTAATCAGTAGAAGACAATGTGACAGAGGCAAAGATAGAGGTCCCATTGTGCTTCCCTTTGATGCAGTTTTATATGTCAGTTTTTCACATAATTCTCTTCTTAATTTATTTTTTTTTAAATTTGTGTTACATGGTCATGTGGTTAGAAGCCTGGGATACCAGCCCTCAATTTGTCAGTGCAATTTGAATTTGGGTCCCTTTACAGGGACATGGTTCATGTTGCTTAAGCACGCGACCATGAGTTTTCTTACATTGGCTCATTATCATTGACTAGGACTGAGTAAACCTACTCAAGGAACAAGCTGACACTGACTAGTAAATAAAGATATTACTTGAACATTTGTGCTTCTCTGATAGCAGGATTTGGACAGTGTGCAATGGGTAAGGTAAGATGAGAGGAGGGGATTGCATGATTTTGTGGCAAAGGCAGCATAATCCTTTCCATCAAAATGCAATTCTACCCTTTGTAGCAGCATTTAATTTCTGCATAATTCTGGGAAATCCATGGATATAAACACACATTTGGGCAGCTGCTCTTCTGTGTCCCAGTGTGGTGTGTTTCAGGCACCCAGTGGCAGCTCTGTGGTATGTTTAGCACTTACAATTGAATTTTAACTTTTCTGAAGTTGTCAATGCACAGAATGATACAACAAGCAAGGGAAACTGAAAAATTGGATCTAGGTTTTTCAACTGAGAAATGAAGAACTCCTCTAAACTCATGTATATGCCTTAGTTCTTCATCTATCACATGGGGAAAATCCTATTCTCTCCTTCCATACAAAAGTCTGATAGACTGTTAATAATTTGGAATAAAAACCCCACAAACATTAAAATGCTGGGCATCAATGAGGAAATTGATATCTATGCAGAACAAGACGTGTATTCTGTCTCTGCTCTGAGGTTAGTCTATGAGGCACTATGGAAAGAGTATTGATTCCCATTCTGGAAGTGTTTTCTTTCCTGCAGCTCGGGTAAGGCAGGGAGAAAGAAGAAAATACAGTGTGACTGGTGGTTAAATACCCACAACTCAGATAAATATCCACAGCTTGACTTTGTGGTCAAAATTTTCTACAGCACCTGATATTTTGGAACAGTAAAAGTGTAGACAATTTCTTCTGAGTTGCCTGTAACCCTGTGTAAGATGTTTTGCCTGTAAGATGGTTTTAACAGCTATTAGTTGAGAGATTAACATTTAATAAGCCCTCTGTAAGTAGGTCTTCAAGGTGACAGGCTGTGTGAGAATATCTCCTGAATTTTGTTCAACCAAACCTGCCATTCCAAGGGGTTTCTCAGGCCCAATAACAGTGTTTAGCAACTTTTGGTCTCAAAACACAGGCAGTGCTGCATACATTACATAATTACAATGTGCCGAAGGCAGCTTTGGCATCATTCATCCAAATGGTCAAAAGTCACTTCCAAGTCTCTTTGCTCATTTCCAGGTTCAGAAAAGTTCATCCCATGGGAATGAATTTCCTGACCTTTTTTTTGCTGTGAATAGCTAGCACACCCACTCAAAGCCACATCCAGCCAATCCATGATGATGTAGAACCTCCTGAAATAATCCATACAATCTTAAAATAGTAGTCTTTATTTATACAGAAATGACATATAGTTTTTCCTTTCCTTTCCTTTCTTTTCTCAAGATAAGCTGAATATCTTCTGTGAGTTTTGCACTTTAGCTACTTTTAGAATCCCAGGCTGAATCTCTTGACCCGTACATCTGAAACCTACTCTAGCTGGGTTTTCCAAGCCAGCACTTCATTAATTACTATTTTAGGGAGATGAGGTTTCTGAAAACTGCAAGAAAAACTATCCAAATAAAAGCAGGGATCAGTTTCAATGTTAGGTTTTATTGTAAAAGTATGTAAAACTTGTTTCTACTGTACTCTGCCTGGATAAAAGTCCTCCTTTAAGACAGTGCTTTGTAATTTATGTCTCAGCCTCCATAATGTTAGTGAGATATTAATATATGCATGAAGAGCAGCAGTCAATGTAATTAAAGTGGCAAAGTGATAAATGCATAGCCATTTTGCCTGGTAATATTGTGTATTTAACAGGTTTATTTGTTCAACAGTTCTTACTTTAATTATATTTTGCCATTTGGGAATTTCAGGCATATAACAATCATAGCTCTTCCATGAATATTATTCTTAAAATAAGTGTTCATGCATTATTAAAAATGCACGTGTGTTTGCTCATTTATTCATTTACAGTGATTTTTTTTGTCTTTTTTAAAAACACTGAATTTTTTATTTTTTCAACAAACTTGAAAAGAAAAAACAACTCATCTGTTACGAGAAAAGATACAAGGCAGATTTCTTGCTGTGGGTGAGCTCTAATTAGGACTTATGCCATATTTTATGACAGAGAATCCAGAGGCTGATGTCACTTATTTTGAAGGGATGGCCCCAGAAATTTCCATGGATCCTGTGAATGTACAAAAACAGTGAAAGAAAATAAACAAGGAATTGATATAATAAACAGCCAGACACAAAGGAGTAGTGTCAGAAATTAATGTTGGTGTTATTTGGTTGGGCCTCAATTGTGACAAAATAGTCTCTTGGAATATTTACATATTTAGAGAAGGTAAATTTTGGGTTAAACCCACCTGGGATACAATTCAGCTAGCAGAAAGAAACCTATCAGGCAGACTGCACAAACTGGAGTACACTTTTATCCCTTTGCACTGAGTAGTTGAGTATAGTCTGATTCCTGAGGAACACAGAGAAACACCCATTTGCAGATAACCTGTACAGCTGTAGCATGTGCACTGTTGAAATTAGAGACCAAACTAGATTCTCAGTTGATGTAAGTTGATATAGCTGAACAAAGCATTTAAACTTGCACTAGAAATATCTCATTTGGACTGTGACCTTTTCAGAATGATCTTTCATGATTTTTGTCATAAGTCTCACAGTCTGCTTTCTAAATCTCTATCTCCTTGAATGATGGGATTTCAAAGGAGTTGTAGCCTTTTCTCAGGGTACTGGAAATCCATGTTCTGGCCTTGATAGTAAAGAAGCTTCAAAACACATATCCTAATGATTTAAAGTAGCGAGGACAAAAATAGGAATAACATTGCACCCCAAAAAAGTGTTACTATTTTTAAGTAAATGCTCTTATTTCTTCATTCTTATTATGCTTGTTGTTTTTGAATGGTGATGGCTGGAAATAGAGTCACCCTGAGTTTTCCAGAGAGATTGCTTCACTGCTTCCTAAGCTTCACTGCTTGGGACAGCTTTTTCAAGCTCAGCAGATGAGTTTCAGAATGTTTCCTCCCTGAAATCTGATGGATGGGAAGGTAACAAACTTCAGACTGATGGTGATGAGGTCTTGTTTGCTGGAGCACAAAAGCTTAGTGAACAGTCCACTCTAGCTCTAATTAAAAAAACATTACAGCTCCAACAGTTGCTGGCCATGAATTATTCTGAAAATGTTTAACCTGCAGATAAGAAACCACTATCAACCTGTCACATTTCCCCCAGTAACGAGTTCAGCATCAGTATAAAAGGAAGTGCAATTCATGAAGCAATGGCTCTGTGTCATAAATTATAGGGATCCGGCATACATTACAAGGACAGAAACAGTAAAATAGCGAGGGACTCTCTCTTTGCTGTACCCTGACAGTGACAGAAAAACAGCACTCCATGGAGTTTATTCTACCATGGCTTGTTTATTCCCTTTCACACCCATGCCAGTCCTGAAACACGTGATGCTGTATTCCGCTGCTACCTGCAATTAGCACAAGTGTTTATTTAAAGCTTTAGGGGAGAGAAAGAGGTTGTCTGATATAAAACACTGGACTCTAATCACTCAGGCAGTGGAAAATGGTGTTGTCACTAAATCCTTCCTCTCATTTGTTTCCTTGTTTGTGCATATGTGTGAGTGTGCATGGGTTACTTTGGATGAGTTTATTTTTTTGTCTTTAATGAAGTATACAATCCATCTCTGAATCAAAATCTTATAAAAACATCTGATGATTAAAAAAGTCATGGTGTACACATACAGGAAAAAAAGAAACTGAATAAAAACACCTATGATAGTACCTTCATGAAACACCTAATGCTATGAAGAAGAGCTTTACACTAACATCTCCCAGAGAGATGTTTTCCCAAATAGTAACAGCTACATGAAGTGGATTAATCATGTTTGCTTATATGAATGAGTATGGTATGGTAGCAGGAGCATGGGAGAATATTCCTAAAATCCTTCCCCACTTCTGTCATTATGCTTGGGCTTGTCTTTCATGTCTCTCTCTTCCCTCCTTTGAAAACTAGGTAAGTAGAAAACATGTTTAGCTTTATCACAGTAATATTTAACACCTTATAGAGACAGATTAGGATATTTCTCTTGTAAATTTGCACAAAAGGATGAGGGGAAGAAGCCCGTCCTGTGAAAGGAATGGCTGCAAGCAGAGAAGCTATGGGTGCACAGAGAACAGACCACAGAAGAAAGGGGAAACAAGTCAGTGTTTGCAAAGAAATGCTGAAGTATGAGAAGGTGGTCCTATTATCACGTTTCAGGAAGGAGAGGAAGAAACTGTAACCTGGTATCTCTTTCCTGTGTGATACAGGTCTTCCTTACTGAGCAACTAAACTTTTTGTTTTGCATTCAAACTAAAAAAAACCTCAAACAATCAACAAACCAAAAAAAAGTACAAACCCTAAAAATTGCTCTTCTTGTGTTTTAGTGAACAAAGCCACAGCAACACATCTTCATTCCCTCAGATTGGACTCGTGTTCCCTCAGGCTTTACCTCTGACAGGAATCTGAAGAGCAACACCAGCTATTTACATCCTTGTGCTTTGAAACATTATGAGGCCTTACTCTGGTTGCAGGCATTTGCCACAGGGTCATTAGAGCTTGGTCTTTGTACAAAGACTCATGGTATGAGGAATCGCAGAATGAAGGCTTTGGGGTGCTTATCTGTTCATCATGTGTTTCCAGAGCTTTGGCAGGTAACCCAGATTCTCCAGCTCTTATAACCAGTGGCACAGTCCAAAGTTCCTTAAAACCAAAAAGCTGGAGGGATTGCTATGGAGATTGGGTCTTGGAAACAGTTCCTTGTGGCTTGGAGGAACAGGAGGTATGCATTAGGTGCAGAGATTTAAACTTTGTCAGCAAAATCAAAAGCCTGAACACTGCTGCAGTAATCCTGCTTAAATTTGCTACGATTTCAGGATATGTTTGGATGGATTCATGATGTTCAAAATGTTTATTTCTGGTAGACATTGAAATCTTTTAGGGGAAAAGCCAATTATATTATCACCAAATTATTAAACATACACAATATTTTGTTACTTGCTCTTTTAGATTATTTGTAAATAAGGAAAAAATATGTTGTTTCATAGTGTTTTTATTTTTCTGTCTTTGAGAAAATTATAATGTACAGAACTAAGACTAGAAGTGGATACACTGTTATGTACTGGTAGAGCAGCTGTTTGACATTGGTCTTCTTTGGTACACTAAAGAATATCATGGTATGAATACTTTAAACCTTTCAGTTACACAGCACTTGAATTGCAGCTAACTTATGATTTCATTATCCAGGCCTTTAAACTGCTTTCTAAGCCTTATTCCAGTTTATCTTACTGTTCTCATTTTTTGGCTTTACTCTTTGATTCTTTGTCACTTCACTGGATAAATTCAAATCTGCATTAGAGAGTCTATTTTTCTCTACAGAAAAGAATTAATCAATATCCCCAAAACACTGTGAAGCCATATCATACAAACAGGAGTTCAGCGCCTAACATTGCCAGAAGAGGGTCAGCAAAGGGCTGTTCCCTTACCCCTGTTGAAAGCACAAAATCTGCAGGCATCACTGAGCAAAAATCATCCTGCTTTGCTTCTTACTGGCCTTGTCAGTTAACACAAGGAAATGAAGAGCTTCTCTAAAGGAGTATATCTGCAGCAACACCCAGTTCTTTCCTACTTTCTTGAGTTTCTTTTTCATCTCAGTGACAATTTGCCTGCCTCAGGTAAGTTGGCAAACACATCCTGCTTCCAGGGCTGACAAAGACTCTCTGCCTTCCATATCCCCTCCAGGGGTGTCTGGACTGTCCATAGAATCAGATTCAAAGTTTTGCTTGACAGTGACATGAGACTGCTGAAACACTTGAGCTGTGGGTGCACCCATGCCAGCAAAGACAAGCTTTATCCTGCACGCTGGAACTGCGTGCCCACTGCAGTCAATCAATTGCCTCTGCTGAAAGGATAATCTGTGCCTCTAAATACTAATCTGACTTTAGGTCTGCTGAAACTTTATAGGCTTCCCAAGCCTTAGATGTGGGTTATGCCACAGTTTGACTGCATCTGGGTGTTACTGTGGTGATATATGGATATGTGCCCTCTCCTTAAACTGTTAGTGTTTCCACAAAGACTAAACATGTCTTCCTGTCTATCCACCTTCCTAGCCTGATATGTGATATTTCTTCTGAGGTTTCATTCCTCTTTAGCAAGAGAACCTCTCCTGCATCTTGACCCAGGGAAGAAAATGAAGGAGTGGGACATGGAAGCTGGCCAAAGAGGTCTACCAATTGATAATCCTGAGGCACAAAGTAAGAAAACTTCTTAAGTCAGGAGATACAGCACATCTCAAATAATTGTTTTACATTTTGGCCAAAATATTTCCTTTTTTAAAAACATCTGAATCTTTCAGCTCCCAGTAGAAAAACAAAGCAAATAACAAAACACCATATGAACAGACCTAATAACTGAAAACCACAGAGAGAACATATACTTCTAGGTACAATTTAAACATGTTGAAGCCTGACACATTTGTTGATGTGTTTTATGAATGTTTTTGAGCATTTGAAGAACCAGTAGATGGTGCTTAAGAATATGCTGCATGGTTTCTTAACTGTTTAGAAACAATAACTCTTATGGTAATTTAAGTTCCCTGGGTGTAGTTTATCTGGTACTGCTTTAACAATATTTTTATACACTAGGGGACTGGGCCTCCTACACAGAAACTCTCCTGCACAGAAACTGTATAAAACACTTCAGTGCCTTATTTGCAGTAGCTAAGTCCCATAATATTACTACGATGTAGCTTAAAGGCCTTATCCTTTATGTGATCCTTTATGGATCACCCAAGGAGCTGATTCTCCATGACTTGCTCAATCTTACACTGAAAATCACAAAATGGCCAGGAACGGATACTTGAATTTGTTTGAATTTTGTTCTAATCCTCAAAATCCACAAATAATTTTGTGTTCCTGTAACACCTCAATGAGAAACATCTTTAATTTTATACTGCACATTTGTCAAGGCATGGAAGGAATACAGATGAGACAGGTACTTAGGAATAACAGTGTTCCTTCCCTCTTTATCAATTAGTGAATCAAGAATGTGCTGTACATATCAGACAGAGAAATAATAACATGATTTTTTCTTTTAAATCTGAAAGCACACACTCACTATGGCTGAAGACTATCCTCCTGTATCAAGGATGAAAACTACAGTATTCAAGAATTTCAAGATGAACAGCATTGTCTTAATGCATACCTCAAGCAAAATTTGCTGGCTATGAGTAAGAGTTCCTATTGTTTTTATTCAGTTTATGTAAGTGGTTTTCTCTACATGACTTCTGCATGTGACAGTCTGTGGAAGGGGAAAAATGTCATTGTACATTCAGTTGTGACTTTATGCATATTCAGTATTTACGGTGGCACTGCCTGAGCAAACCTGTGATTAATGATCAGTGCCATCCATCTTTCCATAAAAAAGTCTTCCTCAGTGGCAGAAATGCAATGGTGCAAATCTCAGATAACATAAAATTGAGGCCTAGTCTGGCTTTATTTTTTTTTTACTTTTATGTTGTCTCATGCAACAGCTCCAGTCACCATCAAAAAGGTTTAGTTTTAGGTGTTGTATAGGAAATATTCACTTAATGTTTTCCTGGGTAATGCTTTACACCTTATTTCAAGGTCTTGCAGGTCTCTTTTGAAATCTTGCTAAATCTTGTTATTTTCTGAAGTTTTGGCACAATGCTTTATCTCCATCCACATTCCTGTTTACAGCTCCATAACTATTCCTTAAAATGTGGGATAAGCTATTTGAGGAATGGGATGGGCTCTGGCCATATGATAAAATTTAAATAAATATAGTTACACTTGGAACACATAGTTAATGGGGTTCTCATAACAGTTGTTGTAGGAAATAATGTTACAAATAATGCATACATTAGGCTTTGTCTAATCTCCTTTGATTTAAAGTACATTGAGGCTTCCTTTAGTCTGTAGCACTACCTAATCTTTCAAAAAATTTGAATCAAACATAATTTGATCATAGCAGACTTAGAAGCCTTAATTGATGATTTCAAATCGAGAGTACATCAGTGAATTAGGAAGTAGTAAGTTTACCCTGGGCATAACTTTGAATATTGGGATTTTACTTGTTTTTACTGGAATAGAGTAGCTTCATCAAATTTTGCCACAACTACTTCCCTATTCAGTCTGTAAGCTTTCAAAATTTTCCAACTTAAATACACCCAAAAGTGCATTAGTGTCTTCAAAGGAAGCTCTGTCTCTGTAACTGTACAGGAACTAAAGTAATGCCCATCATCAAAATACGAATGTTTTTAAAAGGAAAAATAATGTATTTTTCTTCTTCCTAGCTGGCATATGTTCACTAGCCATGTATGAGTCCTGCTGACACAGAATCAAAAGATTAGCTTTGTCTTTACACCTAAATATGAAGATGCACATGGACAATTTTTTCCTTGACATGCCAGAACCTAGGCCAGTTCTTCATCAAATAATGTCTCAGGAAGCTGGATCTGGTAATCTGGAGACTGTACTATCAGTACAGACATGTCACAGGTTACTGGGGTTATTTGTACCT
>NW_005054325.1:2761316-2765593 GCF_000277835.1 Geospiza fortis | reverse complement strand
CTTCTCAGAAATCTTTCACAAAAAATTAGTGTGATAAAATGAGATTTGAGGAGTCCAAAATGCATCGTCTGAGGCTCTTCTTTTAAATCAAAGCATGCCTTGATGAGTTCCACAGTGCATGCCTAACATGATTAGCTCCTGGATGTTTGTCCACACTTTCCCACTTGTACATCAGACTTCCAGGGGCTGTGTTTGGGCTGAAATTCAGGGAACCTAGAGTAATAACTTTAAACTGAATGCATCCATGCCACTTCACACCCAGACTAAAAACCCTGTTTAGCGGTGGGCTTACCAGCATCTGGGATTCAAGTCCCTTCTAAGGATACAGGCAGGTTTTGGAAATTAAATTACAATTTGGGTAGAAATCTGTTAGTGTTTTAAAAATAATTTTTTCTTTTGAAATTTGTGTTTTTATATTGGACAGATTTCTAAGTTCTTTAATTCCAAACATCTCTCAACCCCCAATTGCAATGGCAGTTTTTACTAGCTCCATAAATTAGTCTGTAAACAGCAAAGCTGTAGATGTTCTAGCATCTAAACTGGGTGTTTATGGGATCCTGTGTCTCATTCCTGTAGAACCTGGGGCACCTGGATGCAAGTCCTCTGTCTATCTATCTAATATTAGTATTGGCTGCATGCTGCCAGTGTGAACCCAAACGTAAAGAGACCTCCCTCTGGCTAAGCCATTAAATGCTGTGCCAAGTGTATCTCAGCTGGAAGCGGCTTTTTCCATATCTTCCCAATCTCATATGAGTTGTTTTCCCTTCCAAAGGTTGTGAAATATCTGGGTCAGCAGGTATAAAAGAAAGGCAAGTGGAAAAAAAAATCTATTTTTGCAACTACTGAGCCCCATTTCCAACAATTTATTGAAATAAGATGTCATGCATGCATATGTATAATTGATTTCAGATGTGTGATAAAGTTGCCAGAGATATACTCAGCAGAAATAACTGTAATTTTTTCAGATGTGCTCTTTTCCCATCAACTTGGCCTCCAGAAAAAAAATTCAGCCCGGAAAAAATGTATTCATACTGCTGGGCACCTGCTGCTGTGTCTCCTGTCCTCAGCTGGGAGAGGAGGGAAGGCTGGATGCAATCATGGCATCTGCTATAACTGGACTTGCTCTCTTTGCACCTTAACGTTTTTGCAATTCTGATTTCTTTTGTAATCATTGTTTTAGCCCTGTTCACTCTCTGATATTGAACTCTCGTGACACTGCTTCAGGAGCAGCAAACAACATGCTGCAGTGAGAGGAAAGACTCTTTTTCAGTGCTTTTAGCAATGTGACCTTAAGTATTGATTTATAGCCTGCTGCAGTGCTCTAGTGCAAAAGGGAACTGTGGTAATTAAGTGAGTATCTACGCTTTCTAAAATAGTGCTGAGCTGTAACAAAAGGGACCCTTTATTTTTCCTCTCTGCCTCTCAGTGAATGCAGATGCAGGCACTGCCCTTTGACCCTGCTCAGCTTTCCCCAGCTGCAGATTATTTTTCTCTCTCTGTGCCTTTAGGTGCTGATAGACAGAGTAGAACCCATTAATTCTTGTGTCTGACTTTCTTTTTTAGTGCAGGCAATGGAGCAAGTCTCTACACTTGTACCTGACTTTTAAAACACTTTTTGTCCTTATGGGGGTGAAAAAAGAGCAGTGGCTAAGGAGATATAGGAAGAATTAGAGAATTCAGCAGAGTGGGTGGTCACGATGAGGCTCAAACTAGAAAGCAAAACCTTTTACATGAAAATTCCGACTTCTCAGCATGACACATTATTCTGAAACTCATGTATAAGGTAACAGGGTAAACACAACGAGAAATCTCTTTTGTATTCCATTATAGTCATTAGAGAAATAGGCCACAAAAGGTAATGGCAATAAAACTGAGCACTTTGCAGTGAGCATGTAAATTACATGTTAATGTATGCAAATTAGAACACCATGTTCAATGTCCATAAAACTACAAAATACAGCTAATTAATGGTAGGTAAGATGCTTCATTTTATATTCACAGAGTTGCAGGGGAGGTAGTATATTTTTATAATTGTGGAACATTGGCCTTGGGGAACACATCAAACATTCAGTTTCCCTCCTCTGGCAAATTTGCCCAGCACACTGGAAGTAATTGCCTTTCTGCTTCCTCACCCAAGGTCCTACTCTGAGATCAGTCTCTGAAATTAGAAGTAAAAAAAAAAAGATTCCCAGTTTTAAAATTACTTTCTTGTGGAACTAGTTCTTATTAGTGTTAATATTGTCTTTGTTCAGCAAAATGCCTAAACACATTTGGTACCCTTGGCATATCTGAATGGATTCTGTAACTGAATCCCCAAATGGATACAGGCTTCATAAAACCCAGCTTTTTAGGTAGCATATTGCCAGAAGAATTCACAATTCCAGTTCCCAATACAACGTGAAAACAGAGAACCTGAGAACAGATTTACAAAAAGTGACTCATCCAGGAAAAGAGGTGAAGGGAGCATGGGAGTCAAGCCCCACTGCTGGAAGATACAAACAGCACCAACAGGGCAAACTTGTCTGCCCACATTCTTGAATTCTGCCTGGGACACAGCTCTGGTTTTAAAACCATGTCGATCCTGTGCCTGAAATTAATATGCCCATCTTTTCAACTATCCATCTGACAAAGTGAAGGGGCCCAGGTCATGATGGAACAAAGCCCTGTGAAAGCCATGTGGGTGCCTATGTGCATGTCTGTGTGCAGCCTGGGAGAGTGCTGCAATAGGAGTGGAGTGAAAAAATGAATATTTGAGGGTACACATAAACATTAATATGAGAAAAGCATATCAGTGAAAGGTCTTCTGGGCTCCTTTTTGCTGTAAATGTGCTTGCACTCTAATTTGAGCCACAGAATCACAGGGTCACAGAATGGCTTATATTGGTATCATAAAGATCATCTTGTTCCAACCCCCCCTGCGATGGACAGGGACACTTTGCAGTATACCATGTTGCTCAAAGCCCCCTCCAGCCTGGCCTTGGACATTGCCAGGGATGGGACATTTACAACTTCTTTGGGTGTCACTGTTCCAGTGCTTCACTGTTCCATCAGTGTCACTGTTCTATCCACACAGTCAAGAATTTCTTCCTAATATCTAAATCTGTTTATTTTGAGTTTGAAGCCATTATCCCTCGTCCTGTCACTAGAAGGCCCTGTGGAAAGTCCTTTGCAGCTGTCTTGTAGCCCCCTTAGGTACCTAAAGATTCTATAAGGTCTCCCCAGAGCCTTCTGTTCTTCAGGCTGGACAACACCAAGTCTCTCAGCCTATCTTCATGGGGAAGGTGCTCCATCCCTCTGATCATATTTGTGGCCCCCCTTTGTACTCACCCTAATGGGTCAACAGCCTTCTTATGTAGGAGGCCCCAGAGCTCGGCACTGGGGCAGCACCCTGGCTGGTGCCCACAAGAGTGGAGTAGAGGGACCTGCTGGTCACAAGGGAGCTCTCTGGATGTCCATCTATGTGCCATGGGTCTGTGGCCATGCCAGACTTCTCTGAGGACCCTGGTGAGAAGCTCTGTTGAGCTCATGCAAAGGCAGATCAGCTCAGCTGCTTGGCAGAGCTTCCTGCACAGTCCAAGCTGGGGGCAGCTTCCCAGACACAGCATCTGTGTCCCTGCACCGGAACAGCTCCAGGATATCCAGAGCCACTCCTCCTGGCTGTCACTCAACCACAGTGTCTGCTTCTCTCTGCAGAGGTCCAGTGCAGCAGAGGAATGATCAGTTTGGAAGGAAATCCCAGTTATGTGCCACAGATGAGGAGCGGATGTGTTTTGTGCAGGGTCTTATTTAATAGGCACTGAGTTGAGTGATGGTGATGAATGTAATATGTCTTAGGTACCCGAGACAGAGGTTATAATTTGCCAAATATTTTTCATGAGCCAGCGGTTCTCTTTCTGGAAAGCTGTTCAGTTTCAAACAAAACATTTATCTTATGTGCATGTATGTGTGGGTATATATACATGAATATATATAAAATCTGCACCTGTTTGGCAAAGCAGTTGAACTTTGATCAACTTCAGGTAAATGCTTACCTTGCAGTTCATGTAAAAATTAACCCCATTGCTAAACATGTGTCTAAGTGTTTTCTGATTTAAGATGGTTTTCAGGATCAAGGGCCTAAAGAGGACAAATGAGTGCAGCTGTTTCAGACAAGAAAATGGAGGCTGACATAAAAGAGATACAAAGACCCAAAAGTACATGAAATATTGTAAGGGCTTTTAAGCAGAAGAAGGAAAAAGATGTATGATAAAAGTTATGTGCTTACAGAGAGAAACAAC
>NW_005054325.1:2756349-2761270 GCF_000277835.1 Geospiza fortis | reverse complement strand
AATAGGGGATACTGGAATCTCAATTTAAGGCAGAACACCTCCTCTTATGTTAATAACCTAAATAAACATGCTTGACTGACACAAATTCTGTCTCTATTCTGACTTGTACCCATACTGCCTCACATTTTGTCATGCTTCCCTCTGCTAAGGAATTTGGAGAAAATGTGCTTGAAAGCCTCTTATTGCAGGGACTCAGTTACAGGACGGATGCAAAAAATGAGTGTAGAACTTTATTTCCTAAGGATTAAAGGAATAATTGGGGGGGGTGGGGAGAATTCTGCTGAATGAGGTATCTAAGCAATAATTCAGCACAAGAGCAGAAGTTTAATCAGTATGTAAGGCATCTTTCAGACTATCAAGGAACTAAAACTGCCTCGCCACCACTGCACAGCAGTGCCTGTCACAGACAGTGCTCTTTGGAGAACTGCTGATTCAGCATGTGACATGCAGAGAGCTTGAGCTGATGCAAACTCGTGATGGCTATGAAAGGTCTTTGATGACAATGATGCTGTATTTTGATAGAAGAAAGAAGATGGATAGAGAGAAGGATCTGACCAAAACCTCCTCCAATAAAATATTCTGGTACTAAAGCTTTTCTAATGTCTTCACAGAGCTTCAGGCTAATCAGATACTCCAAGTTATTAGTATTAATTATTTACATCAGAGGCAATTGGAAATAAAACATTTTTTCTTCATCCCTGTCACCTTTTAATTCTGAACTAAAACTATTGGAAAAGTCAAAGGTCTTTACCCAGGCTGTGACCATTAACACAGTTCTTTTCTCCCCTCTCTCGCTTTCCCTTGCTGCTATGTGCTATATATCTTGGACAGAGCACAGCAAATCTAAAACTGATGGCCTTGTTTCTTTTGCTTTTTTGGCCCAGCACAAGCTCAATACCTGCACAAGAGGGGAGCAGGATTAGCTTGGGAAAGAAAACAAAAAAGTCTCTGCCAAAATAATAATCATAATATTAGCACACAGCTGTAGGGAGCAATTTTTTGGCATCTAAAGCCAAATGGTCCCCGCTCTCTCCCTCACTCTGTAACCCTACTTCTGCTTTTTAGTTTTTCACTGGCTACCAGATTCTCTATTTTGTTGTCTCACTCTAGAGTCCTGTGGTTGCTCCTTGGTGGTGACAGCAGCAGAAGCAACTAAATGGGCTTTTGTGTGTGTGTGTGTGTGTGTGTGTGTGTATGCGTGTGGTGGTGACTCACATGAATGTGATATTCCTGCAGACTTGAAACGTGCTTCAAGGACTTGATGCAGTTTTTTTGATCTTGATCTTGTTCATTTGGAGGGAGGAGGAGGGTAAAAGTGAGAGGAGGAGAAAGAGAGAGAGAGAGAGAGAGGGAATGCTGCTCTTGGCAGAAGATACAGGCAATTGGCTGCTTTATGGCTTTGCCTTGATGTGTGTTTAAAAAACAGCTCAAAATTTGGCACAGAGATGTTTTTCCCACTTGTTTTACTTCTAAATATTCTTCAAAAGCTTCCATGGGATATAGAATATTGCTTTGATCAAATGAATATACTTTATGCTGAAGTTTCTAGTTAATACTGACTTCAACTCATATTGTGCCAATTTTTTAATTTCAGATTTTATTTCAGATTTTCTGTAGCCTGTAGACAATAGGAAAATAGGACAATTTCCCCTGTGGACCATATTATTTTACTGATGTGCATTGAAGTTGCAGAAGATAAGGAGGAGTGAGAGAAGAAAATATTATTAAACTTGCTTCTTCAGCAAAATGTTAATGTGACCAAAAGGCTGAATGTACACAGGGAGTGTACCCCAGACAAAGATGTTTTGGGAAAGGTTCATAGCTTGAATTATCTTCCTGTAAAGCCCCCATATTTGCATTCTTACCTAATCCTTGTCTGAGCTGTTTGAACTACTCATATTTGAGAAATTTTCAGGAAATATCCAGGTATGGGCCATGGTGTGTGAGTCACCAGGCTTCTTGCTCCTGCACAGTCATAAACCATCTCCTGACAGCAGCCTTTTCACACTGCTTGGGGCATTTATAATCTCATTTGGAAGCTATAATGTAAAGATGTTGATTTCTTCCCTCCATTAAGGTTTTTCTTCAAGTATTTCCATGAGCCAATGTTGATTAAACACCATTGATAAAAACAAAAACCCCAACACTCAAAAAAAATTTTGTTATGATGCAGCCCTCACCGTCCAGGTTGTGTTACTGTTGTGTTTCTCATTCTAGCTGCTTTGGGAGATGAAAATTTGCCCTTGCAGTATGGTTCTCTGCTCACTTATTAGACAACACCAGTGCTGCAGTTTGTGGGTCACCTGCTGCTTTCAATCCATCTCTAATTTCAAGTAGCTGTCTTTTCATGGGCTGCCACAGTCAAGATGTTGTTCCCTCCTGGTGCAGGATCTAGTAAACTAGAGTAACAGAATTTTAGTGAAGGATTTTGGATTCTGGACCTCATGTCACTAACCCAGAGTTGATAATCATCAAGAAAGAATTTTATTCATTTATTTTACCTGAGACAGTTATATATGGGATGATTTATTTAGTTGTGAGTAAATAAAAGCGCTTCGTAGGTCATGTAAAGCCACAGCTGCCTCTCATCACTTGCATCCTACAGCCCCACACTGATGCCCTTACCCTGTGCAGCCTGCACAGAGGTGAGGGCAACACAGGGAGCACTGGGCTGCCAGGTGCTCTGCTGGGGGAAAAATGAACCCACTGACAGTCAGGGATAAGGGGATTCCCATAGCCCATGCTAATTCAGGGGCTGTGATTCAAGACTAATGCCCTCAGTTAACATCCCATGACAGAAAACAGATTTACCTTATGGTGTATGTTACAGACTCTCACAGGGGGAAGCATGCTGTCCTCCAAACGTGGAAAAATAGAGAGCAAAAATCAAATTCCAGAAAGGGCTACTTTTGTGGCACTTTGCAGTAGCTTTTACAAAAGGCAGGAGAGGGAAGTGCATGTACTCCTTAGCTGCCATGCTGACTGATGCCACAGAAGTTCAGCAATGACAAGTATGCCATTATTTTCGTCCTGGAGGTCTGCAATGTCATGTGCTTGTGATCTGTCTTCAGCTGCTAGACTCAGACAAGTTGAATTGTCCAGGCAGCACTGCAGCAGCAGAGAAGCCCAGCTGTGCCAGGGCCATAAACAGAACACTGTTTTCTGTTTAGTGCCCACCAGCAGGGAATTCATGCTATTTACTAATACTCCACCATATGCCAGGACTTCACTTGCCAGTTCATGAGCACCACCTTGTGCTTTCTGATGTAGATGGGTGGCCCACAGATGATGGGTGTGAAGGGCACGCCTCTTAACTAAACCCATCCTAAAAATTATATTTTTTAATATATTTCTACTTGGAAATGTGAATAGTAGGGGCATTGCATGGTGGGGATACATGTGGCAATGGAGGATGCTCCAGGAGGTGCCTGACAACCAGCTGGTGTATGGAGGACACTTTGGTTGGTGCTGTGAGTGCTCCTGGTGTTTCCCACAAGGTGTGGGCAGTCAGGGGAAATCAGGAAAGCTGGGAATAGAAATCAGAGATCAAAACAGCATGGATATACAGTCCCCAAAACTGCTGCCTGAGGTGCAGTAGGTGTAGCACAAGACAGGATGGTTCCTGTCAAGCAGCTGATGCCCCCAGAGGGCTTTGTACGCTGCTTTTAACTCTGCTTGCACTTGGCCTTTCTGCTGTGGGAGATACATATTCCAGAGCCAAAGATATGTCACAGAAAGGTCCTAGTTCCTCCCCCCTCACGCCAGTTTTAAGCCATGGTGACCTCAGAGAGCACGAGACTGTGTCTTTTATTTTTTTTTAATCTTTGTGAAAGGAGTCTTGTTTGCTTGCTGGCCCTTGCACACCAAGGCACTGTTGTGTTACTTAAAATTGTAAATTATGTCTGTTTAAGAAAATGTCAGTGTTTTTTAAAACAGAATAACAGAACTGGAAAAGACTTGGCTGTGCTGTTTGTTACACGAGTTGCAGGCAGGCAGAATGATGCATTCACCATTATGAGCAGATTCAAGGAGACTAATGACTGCTGCACAATATAGCTTCAGTTCTTCCAAGTAACATGATAGTTGTTTCTTTGCTTGCCAGCAAGATTATCTGAGCAATGTTAATGCTGGTGTGCTGATGTATAGGGGACCCATCAATATGGGGCTGTGCCTACCAACAATAACGGAAATGACCTTTCTATTAGGGAAAAAAAAATGAAAAAAAAAAGAGGGCTGTAAGATAAATACAGCTTTGATGGAGGGATTTGATTTCTCTTGCACCTATCATTGTACATATGGGTATTTCTTGTATATTCCTCAGGAGTTCTCTAAAACAGTTACTCAGCTGTTGGATTGGATTAAGTTATAATGAGTATTTTTTGTTGACAGCTTCTAAAAGAATGCTAGGAGAATCTCTCCTACTATATAATACTGATAAATGCTTGACAACCATTTTGCTTCCAACATACTCACTGCAAACGTCAGATCCTTTGAGAAAGAGATTGAATTCAGAGAAGAAAAATATGCTGCTTCACCATTGACACCTGCCCTTGGAGAAATTCCTCTTTTTCCATCCCAAATGAAGACTTACTGTTCCTTAATATAAGAATAGCAAAAAACCCTAAACAAAAAATAAAAAACAAACAAACAAACAAACAAACAAACAAAAAAAAAACAACACAAAAAAACCCCCCAAAAAAAAACAAACACACACACCCAAAACCAAAAAAACCCCAAACCTCAAACAACAAACAAAAAATAAAAAATAAAGAAAAAACAGCACCTGGATCTTTGCTGTCAGTGTTAATTTTATGTGGAACAATATACAAACACAAAGGAACTTAGAGCAAGAACTGTTGTGCTTTGCAGTTTTTCATCAGGAAATGACATGAGAAAATGGCCTAAACATGTGGACTCTTTC
>NW_005054325.1:2692437-2756319 GCF_000277835.1 Geospiza fortis | reverse complement strand
GATTCACCTTAGATGCCCAGAAAAAATTAGAAGGGACTTTGACTGCACTGACTTTGTAGTGGCTGCTCAGTATATTTTTGTTTATCCACTTGTTTTGAAATATTGCTCAATGCTTCTACTCCCTTCCTCAGCAGAGGTGCTGTCTGTCCTCTGTTTTTTCACCAAACATTGAGGTTAAGCTCTGCTCTTCAGTGGTATCATTTTGGGAGCCCACAAGTGGGGCTTCAGCCACAAGAAAATGGAAATTATTGTATTGACATATATGTTTTCTTACTAAATAAGGAGAAAAAACTAACAGCAGGCTTCAAACTGGATTTGTCTGTGTGGGCATACCATGCTTGACATGAAACATATTTACCAAATTTTTTTCCCATGAGAATCACAGTTTCCCTCATTTGACACAGGTTTCTCATCAGAGGAACTGGGATAATATATTTCAGCCACTACCATGGTGACTCAGAGCTCTGGCACTGCAAAGGTAACAAGTCTGAACTCTGATCGCCCTTTTGCCTTCGCACCTGGGCCACCAAGGACTAAATTTTTGGCTTTCTTTCTGTAGGTCTAATTTTTGAAAATTTAAGATTTTCAGAAGCGATTAAAGGTCCAGTGCAAAGGATATTGAAGTCCAAAAGGGTCTGATTTTCATTGAGTGACTAGTAGTTATTCCTCTCGAAACTCAGACAAACTTTGAAGCCTGAGATTCAGACTGGGTGTCACTAAATATAGCTAAAAACTGACCACATATTTCTATTAAACTGCCATTAATGGGTACAGTGATATGATACATATTTCCTTAGTGTTCTTCCAAGCCAGAACAAATTCATCTCCATGTCTGAGTTGTCAGCTTCTAGTTCACAGGTGAATGGGAGGATCTATGTCTTTTCATCAATGTATGACAGGTTTATAGAAATCCCTAAAAGTGCGGCTTTTGGATGCATTGCAAAAGAAGGGAAAATGTTTTCTTTCTGTGGCTAGCAGCCACCATCTAATTTTAGCTGCAATCTTCAAAGGCTGTAGAATAGGCACTGCCTCTTCCCCAAAATGTGATTTCCCTGGCCTTGACACACACTGGACTAAGTTGCTATTCACTGCTAAATTTGCTTGCGTGCTGCTAAAGCCTGATAATCTTGGGTCTCAACTAAGCCAAAGCTCTTTAACTTGTTTTATTCTGCTAGGCCATATTAAAGAACAAAGCAAAACAAAAAAAATCCAAATGAAATAAACAAACAAAACCCAACAAACCGAGCCAAACCAACAAGCCATCTTACTACACCTTACTATTCAAAAAGAATTGGGTTAAGTTGGTAACAGTCCAGATATTGAAGGAAAAGCTGTTAATGTTTAAAGAGAAGATGGTGCTCACGGATCTCTACAGAGCCAACACTTAAACATGGAGTTCATGATGAAGAAGGGAAAAATAGGGTGCTATTTGTCTTTATTCATATTTTGGGGGACAGTTTCAGACATAATTGTATCTATTTATCTAAGTCCACTTTCCTGCACTATTTGTGTATATGCTAAGTGCCTGCAATGTGTAAGGTGCTCATATTAGTAACGCCACACTGCTAAACAGCTGCTACCTTCCCTACCAGACAGGAGTGCATTGACAGGGGGAAAAAAGTCCTGATACTGCTCCATTGTTGTGTCTGAATATCATCCCCTCTTCCACACCTCTATGTGCATGTGTGTATATACATAGACATATACACTCTCACATATATATCTATCTATATCTATATCTAATCTATATCTAATCTATATCTATATCTATATCTATATCTATATCTATCTATATCATCTATATCTATATCTATCTATATCTAAATCTATCTATATCATCTATATCTATGTATATGTACATGTATATAAATATATATATACACTGTCACTTATATAGTTTTCAGTAGGATTCCTGGGTTCCTGACAGATTAAAGGTTATTTTATAGGCATATTTATACTACTTCTTATGTACAAACAAGTTTTCTTAAACTCATGCTAGCAATCCTCTAAATAAAATTGAAGAATATAATGGAGACTGTGAATTTATTACACATTTAGAATTATTTTTAGACATAGTTGCATTTTTTCCCATCTCACTTACTTTTTTCAATTTGTAGGTCTTTGAAGTGTGCTGAACAAACCAGTCTATAAAAGCTAAAACATATTTCTCAGAGTAGGAGTGTCTTCCGTAATGTACAAGCATAAGAAAGAAAAAATAAAGGGAAATAAGAGAAAAGAGTTGTGCCTCCTGTTTAGCATGGCCCTCCCTACTTCTCCCCATTTTGATTCTACTTCCATTTCTCACAGAGATCATGTAGGGCATTCAGGTCTTTCATTTTAAATGCAGGAAGCAAATAGCTCATATTCCAGCAGCTGTCTTTTAGAGCCTCATTTCTGGTCTGACCTTGCTTTCTTGCCTCTGTTATTGGCATCAGTCGTCGTTTAACAGAATGAGAAAGTTCCATAGTTAATTATTCTGCTGTCCAGTCTCCCTCTGTCTTCTAATAACAAAACATAGGATCAGACACCCATGTGGATGCTAACTTCATTCCCCAGCTAAAATACCATGGTTTATCTGACTGAGGGTGGGATTTCCAAGGAATCCTAAGAGGGTTAGGTGGCTGAATCTCATTGAGATTCAAGAGCCAGCTCACATTAAAAAAAAAAAACAAAACAAAAAAACCCCACAAAACTCAAACAATTTAAAAAATCACATTTTAAACCTCAAATCATGTGGAAATATTATGCTATTAGGAAAAAAATATTTTAAAGACTAAGTCTGATTTAAGTTCTTGACTAAACTCATGGACCGCTGGGGTCCTATTCAAAGGGTTATAGTGCATATAGACAGCCCAAGACTGAAAAAAGCCAATAAAAGGAATAAATAGGACACAAGGGCTGGAGAAAAGGTTCATACTTGTTTTTCTAACCATTCCATTAAAAGCAATGAAAGTCTGTTTCTTTTCTCTTCACCTCCACTAATGACTCTTCCAAATAGCTCTTGGAGACTTTTAGGAAGGTTTCATAGGAAAAAGAGAACCTGTATGGCAAATGTTGGAGCAAAAACTGATTTCCCCACTCCATCGGCCTGATGTCTGGTAGGCATCCCTACAAGGAGATCACAGGGAATGCTTGTGTCAAAACTTTTGAAAAACAGGCTTTAGATAAGTAAATATCAAGTGAGTTAAGTCAGGCGATCAGATGCTCACACCACACGTGTTTGTGGTTTACTTTTATTTTTTGAGATGTGTTGGCCTCAGCTCTAAGGGTGGAAAATACATAAGGAATTTTAATTGCCACTCCTCAAAAATCACATTCTTGAGGCAACCTGGCTTACTGCAGAGATTAATTTAATGTATAGACATAAAAAAAACCCATAGATTTTTCTTTGGAATATGCTTGTCAAGTAGATTTTAAAATTTTCATTTTTTCCGTGTCAGCATCCCACGGCTACCCCAACAATCACACCACACCTGAAAAAAACTAAGGGTAAAAAACAAGCATAAGGCCAAAGAGTGATATTTACCCACTAGACTGAATAGGAAGCAATGCAAAATCATCCTGTCTGGTGGGAGTTTTGGAGAGGGCTAAGAGTTTAGGCAGGATGTGTGATATTATTTAGTGACATAGGGGGAACTGCTAGGGATGAGGGGCAAAAAAGCTGGTTCCTCCTCATGTTCCTTGACATAACTCTGGATCCTAGAGAAACTGGGGAACCAGGACTGAAGTGACTCCCAGAGGTGGTGAGTCAGCAGCACATAGGGCTGGAAATTGAGGAACTGCACTTGTGCTCCTGATCCTCTGAAAGACACCTTGCTGGACTCAGGAGCATTTGAAGCAGCTTTCTCCTCCTTTTATCCTGATATTCATATTTCCCCTGATCAACAGAAGACTTGCCTATATGCTTGTCTGGTCTATTTTCATGTCTGAACTAAGAATATTTTTTATATAATGAGCTGTTCTAAAGAGGAAACACATGGGCTCTGGCATAGCTCCTAATACTGTACGTTTTAAGATTAATGCCAGCCAACAGCAGCAGGGGAAGACTGTGAGTCTTAAGAAGGTGGAAAGAAAGAAATCCTGCTCAGAAAGAAATTGCCTTGGTTCGGTTTGCTAGAAATGTCTCTAAAAGCTGAGCTAGTAAAAGAGGAATTTTACCAACCCTTGCATCCAAGTAAGCAGCAGCAGCAGCTAACTTCTGCTTGCCTCTTTCTGGAGCAGTGATAGCTGTGTGCAAGTTAAGATCCATGAAGCCCTTGGTGTGCTTTGGAGAAACACAATGACCCAGACTAAGCATATGTAAAAGCATTTGTCAGCACTGCCATTTCACTGGGCTTCAGTTCTATTGCCATTGGGTGGGGTAGAGAGACAGGAGAAAGAGTGAGAAGTCTGAGCAAGGACAGGGAAAGGCCATCCAGAGATGGAAGCAGGGGGTGTCACAGAGCCATGTTCATCCATCTGCCCATTCAGCTTGACCTGGACCATGGAGGAGTCAGTGCCCCTGCATCTAATAGCAAGCAGGTGTTTCACTTTAAAGCTGCTCCCAGTCAGCAGCTGGGGGTTTTATGAAGGGATTATGAGCAGTTGTTTCACAGAAAGAGAGAAAACACTGTGCAGAGGCACAGAGACTGCCCTTGATGTTATCATTACTCTGCTGGCCCACCACATCCTCTGGTCTAAATCGCAGAGGCAGATGTGCACAACACTGCCCTCTTTGTCCTGCCACCAGCACCTGACAGAGTGCTGGCAAACCTGAGCCTTATCCCTTCCTCGGGGTTGGAAATGATTCCTAGGCCCCTCATAACCTCTTCTCCAGCTGGCATTTCCCTCTCTTGCCTTGTTTCCTGATGGCTGTGTGTAAGCTTCTTGCCCTACCTGTCTGTACGCACAGCTGAGAAACAGCTGCAGAGGTGGAAACACTGCAGCCAGATGTTGCTGACAGAGCAAGGAAAGGAAAAAGAGAGCTGCTGAGCATCTGCCAAGACAGAAGCAACTCAGAGCAGCTTTATCAAAATGCCACAGTAAGAGCTATGTGGAAAAAATGTCATTTTAACCTTTTAGAAATGAGTCCTGTTAGCATGGGTGTGTGACATTTTTGAAACTCTGCTCTCTATAAATTCTTCTTTCATCTGGAGTTATCTTTTCATTCATACCCATGCAACTATATTTTTGGGCAAATTTGCATTTTCTGGAGAACTCACTAGTCTTTAGCTGCAATTGAATCTTAGGATGTCGGCCCCCACTCCTGTTCCCTGGGATGGGAGTCTGGAAAACTTGAGGCCATCTTTCCAGACCCAGAGTTTTTGTCAGCTCTGTGGTCATGAAGTGATTCCACCAGTCTGCCTGGCTGCCCATTGGGAGAAAATGTGTGGTAATGTGAACAAATAGGAGCTTGTATGCATTGTGCCAACTTACACAACTGCATTTGCCTCAAGTGGGTATTGCAATCAGAGAAGCAAGCAGAGAGAACTGTCACCCTTCCTTTTAGCATGTCATCAGGGTGGGATTTTTTCCATCCAGGTATATTGGTGAGTCAGACAAATGTAAGTAGGAAAGGTTTAAGTCCACCTTAGGAGTAGGAGCTGGCACGCGTGAGTTTTACACTCAGCTTTGCCACTCACCTGCAAGGCCACTTCACGAGAACATTGTCGTGTAAACAAAGGCAATTATTTGCTACAGAATATGTGATAATACTACAAATGAGCTCAGCTGAGACACTTTAGGAATTAAATTAACAGAAATCAATGTTAACATGAAGACTAGGAGACAAGACAAGAAAGAGACAGCCCAGAGACCCTGACTGGGTGTTTTGAGTGAATTCTTAGTTCATCTACTTGTTTTGGAAAAAATATAGCTAACCATTGTCTTTACTCATCTATAGTCACTGCTGTCACTGTTTCTATAGTCCATTTTTTTCCTAAGACTGTATGTATCATCTGTGTTTTCAATGATACATACACAGACACGCATCTGTTTTTCCTGCATTTCACTAGGATATGCCATATATTGTTTTGCTATGTTCATTTGGTCATGAATTCTATAATTCCTAGGATAAAAAGTGTTGATGGAGCTTTTCTTCCAGCCTGGTAGACACCTGTTAGTGGTTTGTGGAGAGGTAAGCTCCAGCACCAAGCTTGGTGTCCAGCAATACGCGGGAAGGCTGGGAAACTGCTGGCAGGTTCTTGGCTCCTGTTGGTCTTACACCTCAGTCTTCCAGGATGCTGTGCACTTCTTCTCTAGATATTTATAGATTCAAAGACTCACAGAATGGTTTGAGTTGGAAGGGACCCTAAAGATCATCTAGTTCAACCCCCCTACCATAGGCAGAGCCCCATCCAATCTGGCTTTAAAAAGTTTGAGCTTTGAGATCCAGCATACCTCGTTTGTTTGGCTGGATAAACATGCAACAGCTTTTTAAAAAATGAAGATAAAACACTTGTGATTCAGAGTTAAATTCCTGTTCAGTACAGAGATATTTATTATTATTTTTGCTGCTGTTATTTGCATTTTAGATTACACTATCCAATAACTCCATTTATCTGGCTAGATGTTTACAAATATCTTGTGCTAGATAATTTACAAATGCATAAAGATAGCTGGTGTTCCAAATAGTTTAAATAAATTTCACCCCCCTAGCTCATTCAACAAATTTTCTGAAATCTTTCTGAAGAAAAACACTGTTGCTATTATAGGATCAATAGTTTTCTAGGAGTTGATGCTCAGTATGGGAGCTGTGTATTTTTAAAAGGCAGGGAATGTAATGCACATTTTCTTCCTTTTCCTAGGTTTTTTCTCATCTTTGCATTGTTTTTAAAATTTGTTTCTGATGGTCTGTTTCCATTATGCTTGTATCCTCTTCTCCATGACCACTATGTTTTCTTTTATACTCGGAGAAAAGACAAGACTATTTATGACGGGTGCAAAATGAGATGAAAACTGACAACATATGAAACACTTTACTCATAGGAGTGAAAAGTAAATCTCACCTTTCAAGAAGTCACCCTCTTTCCCCTTCATTCAAAAGCTGCTGTGTGTCCTAGGAAGCAGGATTCGTAGCTCTATCTTCTCAGTTCTGTCAGGTGGTTTTGGAAAGGAGATAGTTTGCATAAATCAGCCAATGGGCCTGGAGGAGAGGCAGCAAGAAACATGGTCTTGCTCCCAGAATTTTCTCCTTGCTTCACTTTGACGTCTTGTTTTCTGGATTTGGCTTCTTAATTGATGGCTACCAGCTGTGTAGGACTTCCTGAACCGCCTTGCTTCTGCATGTTGCTTCTTCAGGGAAGTTTGGTAAGGACAGAAAGTGACAAGCAATCTGTAGGAGTCCCTTCAGATAGTAGCCCCCTGAAAAGGCTTTCTATACTCAAATTAAATAATTGGCTCTGAGAAAGAGTAATACTGAATAGTACAATGCTTTTATAGCCTTTGCTGAAGAGGTAATTCAGATTCCTAGTAAGATTCTCATCCAAGGAAAGAGCACCAAACTCTCTTCCAACTAGATTAAACAGAAGAGAATATTTCATAGAAATGTGATGGTTTAAGCATGCAATATTTTTATCTCCATATATAAGGAAAGCACCACCCTGGTAATTATAGATAACTAATTTTATGGGGGAAGGAAAGGCCCCCTTTCACATTCAGCTCCCCTTGCACTGTCCTCCCATACAAAACCACAACAGAAGGTGAGATGTCGTGGAATAAAGGGCCCACATTTTTATATGGTTTTATATTCTTTTGTGGTGATAATGAATCTTTAGATTATTATAATGGTATGTATCCTCCTGTGTAGTTACAGAAATACTTATAATAAGTTACATAAATATATAGATAATTTATTCAGATTATACAGTTGCTATCCAGGCTCAATACCTAGGGAAGACTTTGAAGATAATAAGAACAAGGCTATGTTTGTGCAAAGGTTTTTGCTTTATGGATACCCAAAAGGAAAGCAAAGGTAAAAGAAAAAGGAGACATGCAAAAATCAGAATCAAGTCAGAATGAAACAGGTTTTAAAGGATTCCATAAATTTATGGAATGAAGCACTCAAGGGAAGAGATTTTTCTCCTGAACAGCTCTGCAAAATACCACTTGTCACCCCACCTCCCTTTCAAAATTACATCAATGAATTAACTTTGCCTAAAGCAAAACATATTAAACTGAATACTTCAATATTTAGGATTTTACAGTAAAAGATTGACTCTTCCACGCATCTGCCTACCAGCCTTCAGTTCAGCTCCTGGATTTCTGGGTGAGTCCACTCAGGATTCAGGGATTCAGAGAGGAGGGGAATTTTCGAGGCTAATGTTGTTTACTGTTGAGCTATACCTGTGGAAAAGTACTGATGGATTTTGAAACATGACTAAAGACAACAACCTGGGGAACTTGAAGACGTGTTAAGTTTTCCATCCTTAAATTGAAATGGTTTGTCTTCCAGCAATGCTGGTGATCCACAGCCCCTATAGACGTGATTATCTTCTCCTCTTCCTTCCTTTACATCAGGTTTTTCCTCTTCAGAATAACCAATTGTTATAGCTTAAAGGTAAATATACATCTACACCTAATCTACCCACTATGCTCATCACCATTAAGAGCTTGCAGTGCCTTTTTCTTGAGTATCTGCTGACAGTAGGTTAAGAACTTACAGTAAATGCTGACTTTGTAGTACCAGCCAATTCATGTATCCATCACAGTGCAAAAGACTTGGCCTTCTGAATAACTCAGCCAGTGTATGCCAGACCCATCTAACTGATACAAAAATCATGAGTGATAACAATGTATTATTGTTTGGTTATTCTCAATAAAAGTGTTAATCACTACCTGTTGACATTATTGTTTGACTTAGTTTTATTTTGAAGCCTGTAACAAAAGTTGGCAAAGGCTGAAGTGGACAAACATCAATTTTACTGTTTCAAGTACAATGCTAGGTGATGTCCCCAAAATCCTATATGAAATCATACTCTTTAAAACCAGTTGAAACTAATTACACTTGAACTATGCAGGGGATTTGTGAACATCTGCTGTTTAATGAAAGAAAACATCTAGTGATTTCTGACCCCTAGTGCTCAGCCTTCACTTGAAGAGCCCTGTTGAAGCAGAGAAAATTGCACATCACTTTTAAGTGCAGAAGTAGGGAATTACAGCACATTAGTATATCAGGGCTTTTTGTACCTATAAGCCTAGACATATGTTCAGCACATCCCAAGCAAAGTGTTCATTGACTTTTTTTCTGTTTTGAGACCTGACAGTTACAAAGGACAATTTTATCTAATTGTTCATTTCTCTTTGCAAACTTTAATGGAGCTGACTATGTCTCATCTCTTTTCCCTTGCACAACAGTGTATATGCAAAACACATGGTTTTTAGGCCATTATGTAGCAAGAAATATTCAAATAGATACTGATGTGACATATATGACTTTTACTTCAGAAGATTTTTCCAGAAAAAGGAAAACAAAAATCAAACTCTCTAATAGTCTTCACACAGCTCACATTTGTAGACCAACAGTAAACTTCAGATCTAAACAATGCAGACTTAAACCTCTGGTTCTTATTTGCATTAGAGACATTGAAACGGAAAAAGGGTGGGGTAAAGAAAAAAAGAAGGCATGAAATGTGTCTGTCTCAGAATGATGAGATAAAATTCAAGAACCTCACTCTTGTTTAAAAATAATTTTATAGAGAAAATATTTTTCTGGCTTTTGTCACAGTATGAAGAAGAATGTGTTATTCATCAGAAGCCTTTTGCAAACTATTTTGCTATTGAATATGTGGCTTCAGTGTCATAAGACTAGGACTTTAGGATCAGGACCACCTAGGAATCCAGAGGAGGATTTCTAATCCAACCAGCTCAAACCAGAAAATGGTAAGTTCAAGACTGTTTCATCTTCCTTTCTTTTTTTTTTCCTTACCACCAACTTTTTCTTTCTCTGCCCTGAATCAAAAATGCTATTCAGCCTGCAGCCATATGTGAGCAATCACAGCTTGACACGGGGTACTAATAACACCTACTCCAGCCATCTACTCCTAAATTGGAGCGTTGCCATTGATGTGTGCTGCCGATGGCTCTGGCTTATGTAAGCTGCACTTGGGAAGCAGTGGGCACCATGGGAGAAGGAGAAGGAGCAGGAGCCCAGAGCTCAAGGCCAGCAGCAGCACCAGGCCCCAGCAAATGGAGCACGGCCATCTGAAACCGGAGCGGGGTCAGAGATCACCCCTCAGCCTCATTTGGTAAGTGGCCCTAATGTGCTCCATAAGTATAGATCAGCAAAGAGAGTCTGAGTCAGGCTTCAGATTAACATTTGTTTTCATTTTTCGGTGGCTTCAGAACACACAGGGGTCATTGAACTGTTCATGCTGGTGCTATTTTGCATTCATGGTCTGGAGGAAAATAAAGCCCTAACCTCTGGCCTTTCATTAGAATAGAGCACATAGGAGGTTAGAGGTGAAAAGGAAGAAAAAGGGGGGGAAAAAGTGTTATTCTCCCTCAAAAAATAAGTGTCTCCTGTTCATGTTGCAGGTCTGGCTTGTCATTAGCACAGTAGTTGTCATTAGCATACTATTTGCCAATAGGTAAAGGTATAATGTACTGTGGTACAGTGAAGTACCACAGAAGATTAATTTTCTTCAAGCATAGCTGCAGTAGCCCTTTCCTCTGAGTTTTATATTCTTTGAGAAGAACAGCGGCATGGACTGTGAGGATGAGGGTCCCTGCTGAGATGGGTCTCGAGTCCAAGACATTAAAACTGTTACTTTTGCTAATGACTCCAGTATCCCTCAATATTTCATTCTCAAATTATTTTCACTTTATTTATGTTAACCACTTCCTAAGATTTTTTCTTTTTCCATATTTTTTTCTCCCCAAGAAAAATAGGTTGTTTTTGCAACTCAGAAGCACACGCTTCCTCTGAGGAATCATGTATTTTTCGTGGTTTTCACCCAGCATTATTAAAATAAATATCATCCATAAAGTCCAGTTGAAGCCATGCGTGGTTCACTGACACACTGAAATGAGGGAGTGGGCTTGTGACAGACAGACAAACCAGCAGACAGACAGAAGCAGTTTCAGAACACTTCATGTGCACTACCCATGCCGCCTGAGCATTTCAATGAAAGGCCTGATTTTCCACTGCTCTTCCCAGTCTAGTAATTGGTACTGATGTAAACTGCCGATAAACTGCAGCTCCTGGCTCAAGCCTAGTGAAATACTTGCTCTTTCCATGGTTTAAAGGGATGCAGATGGTGCCAGGCAGGGTGAGGGAGGGGAGCAGGCCAATGAAACAGCTGTGTGTCTCAGACCTCTCCTATGAACGAGCAGCAAAACTAAACCCACATCCCAAAAATATTTCAGCACCTGAGGCTGGCAAGGCTAGCCCTGGAAAGGACTCTGCTTCTGAGATTACCCCTGGGGCTCACCAGCTCCCTGCCCCTCCCCTCCCCAGTGAGAGCCTTCTGGGCCAGAAAAAGCAAATTCATTCTCCTCTGTACCTGGTTGTAGTTAGACATTTAGGCATAGCTCCAAGGGGACCAGGGCAGATATCCAGGGAAATTTAAACCTGCAGCATGCTGCTAGAAATTTTTTGCCAAAATGAATCTTGACTAAAACCCATCAGGATACCATTCCTGATGGCTCCTGTAATATTTCAGAGTTGTTTCATGAAGAGCAGGAGTGTGTTTGTAAGGTTGGTTTGGCTTAGTGGGAGTTCAAGACCCCTATGAATTAGGTAGAAACACGTAAGTTGTGTTTGACAAAAGGATATTTGGATGGATCCAGAGCTGTAAACTCCTGCCAAGCTCTTTAAAGGTACAGAGATCCATGCATGTTTCCCTGGACTCAGTTGTGCCTCTCCTCCTCTACTGATGCAGATATACTGAGTAATCAATAAGTATCACCCTTGGTACATATTTTCAAGCAGCCATTCACAGTCTATTTTATAAACATTTTCTGTTGGTTCATTTAGGACATTCCAATTTTAAAATGTTTTGGTTTGGTTTTGTTGGGGTTTTTTTCAGTTAAATATGTACATTGTGTTTTTTAATTATATAATATTGGTTCCTTCCCTCTTTTGGTGGCCAAAGTAATAAGCCAATAGAGAAGAAATTTTGAAATCCATATCTGGGTGTAACATGAAAATTTCACTCTGCTGTGGTCACACTGCTATGCTGTGCAATAAGGAATGAAAGAAAACAAGTGTCATTTATGTAACCATTCCCACTGAGAACTGTGAATTATAAACTCAGAGATTAAATTTTTTTGTTGGAATTGATAATGTCTGCAGTCAGGTTACAGCACAGCTCAAATTTATTGAGGGTGAGTGAGGTAGGAAGTATTTTATTCTGTGGGTTTTTTGGGGAACTTGAACCTGCATGGATTTGTATGAAATAATCATGAAATTTTTGTAGAAACCTTCACTGAGAAATTAGCTTTGTATTAGTACAAATATTTGAAATGAAGTTTTCTCTCCCAGCTATTTCCTGAGCTGTAATGGAAAACAGAGGAGAACTGGTGAAGGCTGAGATGTGTTTGCAGAGGTATTTTGAGCAGATATCCACAGCACAATTCCAATACCTAAGGAAATAATGGGGAAATTTTTTGAGTATTGTAATTGCGTGCCAATTGTAAAATTGTTTGTGTACACCAAGGAGTTATTCTTAGCCTTTACCCTGAGTTACCTGAGGGTGTAACTGAGCTACTGCTCAGCTCAGTGCCAACATGGGACTTCCCAGAGCGCATTTCTGGGGCTGCAAGAATGTTAACAGAGTTTAACTTACTGTTGTCAAATCTTTCTAAGTCCTCTGGAGCCACAGACCTGCAGGTGTGAAGAGGTATAAGAAGTTGATATTCATCAAAAATGCATGGTGCAAAGTGAAAAGCAAACTGGGCCGTGCTGTAAGGAGGAGCATTGTATAATTTTGCCTCTGGAGGAAGAAATGTGTGAGGAAGCTGCAGATAAATGCCTCTGCAATAAGCACTGCCACTGGCTAATTCCTACCCTCAGTACATTTATTCTGTGCCAGCTTTTCCTTCCTGCTTTCAACTTGTGGTTATCATCTAGACGAACCTAAGAAGCACCACAATTGTTACACTATATAAAATTATGCAGTCTTGGTGTAAAATCACATTAATACAATTTTTTCCAAGGTCTGACCTTGCTATTAAAACACGAGACATGCTCTTAATTGAGTTTCCAAAAACACTTTCTTGAAGTCAGCTGCGCCCTTAGAGGGAGTTATGTTAGGAAAGGCTTTTCTGAATCACACCTGGTAGTGAACCATAATTAGCCTTCTCGTTATTTACAGAGGGCAAATAGGCACCTAACAAATTTGGATCTGTGGCTGAAAGGAGCTGGATGTGGGATCATATCCCGGGCTAAAGAACCTTCTGTTGCTTTGAGACATCATATTTACTGTGAGAACACAGACAGCTATCACAGGTCAACTTGAGTTATGCAAATATGTCTGTAAGAAAGACAGAACATCTAATTCTCTTTTTAAGGAAAAAAGAAATATCAGAGGGCTTTCTTTTTCCTTAGAGGAAAGGAAACCCCAGAAATTTGAGGCAAATTTGTCTTTATGAATATGAAACTTCATTTCTTTAAGAACAAAAACATGTGCTGCTTTAGCTAGTTAAAAACACCTAGTAATTTAGAATGTATTAATATATAAATAAATGTTTGTAGGCACCTTGCTTTTGATCCCTGTGATAGGAAGTAACAATTAAATCTTGAAAAGAGAATGCAAGACTGATGGTGGCTTCTACATGCTATAAGAGCTCATGGCTTTCAAAGAGAAACCCAGTGAGCTTGCAGCTCTGTTATACAGTTAAGGAAAGCTCAGCTCCAGAAGCAAAGATGAACATAGGTATCCTTTCTCAAGAGACAATTTCTCTCTGCCTGAGCCCAGACACTGCCTCCTCCGGTCCTTGTCTGGGTCCAGCAACCTTTTGACACACTCTGGCCTAATTTTAAAACTATAGGCTATTTTATTCCTTTTCTCTGAATGATAAGGAACCATTAGACTGTTAGTTACAGAAAGATCCTTGTGAGCTTCAGAATTAGTCAGGTCATCCACACTAGCACAGGCTGTCAACCTCACAGAGTTTCCAGGAATAAACCATTTCTCAAGTCTAGTCAGGATCTCATGTCTGTAAAAGCCAGAAACTTAGACTCAAGTTTCTATTTTATAAACTGCATTTTACAACATGTCTGCCATATTTTAACCTACCTTACTGGCCCAGATCTTTGCCCCAGTCCTATCCCCAGCCCTAACTTCACTACAGATGTAAAAATTTTGGAAATGTTGCAAGTTTGAAAAGCAAATATTTTGCTTGGAAATTATGAAGGGTGAGGGGATGGAAGGAGATGTTCAGAAAAAAAAATATCCATTTAGGGAAAAATTCCAGTATCATTGTAAACATTACTTTAAACATTCTTTCACTGTTCATTCTGAGACAGAGTATTTCACATGAAAGACTCCCTTTTTTTCCTCCTCTAACATTTCCCTACCAGACCCAAGAAAAAAAAAAAGCCCTTCCAACATTAACTTCTTCTGTGTGCATTTCCAGGATTTTTTTTCCCAGGCCCTGAAGTTTCTAAACATGTTTTAGACCCTGAACTTGAAAACATGTAGGTTGTAGGACACGTGAAAATCTGAGTCACTTGAGGGAGTGGTTGTATTCGCAGCATACTAAATCTGCTGGAATAAAACCCTTCCTTCCTGTGGAAATGTGGGAAGAGCTCTACCAGACAGTTTCAGACCTGGAAAAAGTCTGGTGTGGCCAAAAAAGTCTGGTGTGTTCCTGGTTGTCCCCACCCAATTCTTCCCGTTTTTCTCTTGGTAGATGCTGTTCTATCCTACCTACTTTCTTGCTCTGAGGCTTAGACCATCTCAGCTCCAAGATTTGAGCAAGGCTGCAGATGTGATAGAGAGTTGTTTATCACAGGGTCCTTGGCTTGCTCTTCAACAACAAGGCTCTGCATCTGGGAGGTATTTGGAAAATGTGGAGGTGTATTGTGGTGGGGATCCATTCATGCTTTCATACCTGCATCCAGCTGAATCTATCCAGGGAGCACAGCTCACACAGCCCAGTGCTGTCAGGTTTTTCTTTACCTGCTATTTACAGCTCAGCTGTATTTTCCTCAACACCTCCCCAAGTTGCCAGTCTAAGCCTTTACCTGATGAGTGATAGCCCTGATTTATGCAGCTGGGATGTGGACTCCTGTGGCTGCTCCTGCTGCCTGAATGTTTCTCAGTGCTGTCAGGGGTTCATTATAATGAAGAGATACAGGATGGAACCTGTCAGCCTGTGGGCATGGTCTGTGCTGCAGCCATAATGCATGTGGCACACTGGAAGCTGCCACACTGGCAGAGTGAAGGCTGCTCTTCCCTACTCTGACATGCTTGCACACAAATACACACACAGACATTTATAGGAACTGGTAGTCAGCCCTGTAGATAAGGGAGAAGAAATATGAGTAAAAATAAATATTCTGTATGTGGCAGTGTGCAGCTTGAACTACCACGTACTTAAATATTTCAAGCTTTCTAATAGCACCTCCTGCAAAACAAGGAAAGCGTAGAATCTGAAAGTGGTTTCTATATCTGTCGTTATTTCATGTATTATTTTGTGCTTCTGCTAAGTCAACGTTTCTATTCCTCCAAAGCAAAACTGGTTTATTGGTTCAAGATTTCTAAAAGCCCGGTATTCTGACAACTGCATTAGAGAAGAGTGAAAAAATAACAACAAACTACCTTCAAAACCTTGTGTGATGTTTTGAACTAGTACAGATCTATCTTTCTTGCCTACTTTCCTTTCCTACAGGGTTTACTCATTTTGCTGGGAGACACGTGGGCCGGCAAGGCAGCATGACCAAGCTTTGATGTGCAGCCTGGCCACCAGGACAGCTGCCTGGGGAAGTGCATCCATGGCTGGGCAGCAGCAGCGTGCTCAGAGGGGTGGCTGATGGGTCAGCTCAGAGCTTCAGGGTGGCTCTTGGGCTCTCGCCAGCACCTGGTAGCCAGAGGATGCTCTAATTGGCTATAGTATTTCATTAGGGTGACAAACAAACCATTTGACCAGCAATGAAGCTCTTTGTTGCCCTCTGCAGGGACAGGAATCAGGTTCATCAGATATTGAGAAGAAAAAAGGGGAAAATGAGAGGAAAAAAAAAAAAGGTGGTTCAAAGAGTTTTGAAAAAAGACATATCCTTGGCAGCAAATGTTGATACATTTCAGGTTCTTTAAGAGCCCTTCCCTTGTGCAGTGATTTATACATCTGGCTGTATTTTAAAGAGATGACATGTTTAATGCTTTAAGAAGATAAGGTTTTTCTTCTCAAGAAAAAGGGATGTGCATGTCTTTTTCATCATTACTTTTTTGTTTTATCTGGAGGAGATAGTGTGGTGTTTGCTGAAAGTTGGTTACGTGTATGTGTCCAAAATATATGTTTTCCATCATTACGTTGTTCACAATTGCTTAATTTCTGCTGCCCAAATAAAGATATTTGATCTTGTGAAACCAGAGCAGACAAGAAGAAACAACCATGACTTCTTAAAAAGGCATTAGTGTCTGGAGGGAGGCTATAAGGAAGGTTCTGATCCATTTTTCTCAAAGGATCACTAGAAACACAAAATATTTTATTTTATTCTGCTGCGTTATACTTATTTTTAAATTGCAAAGCAGCTGAATTAACTAAAAGGTAGAAGGAAAATCATTAAGTACAAAGCAAAAATAGAACCAGAGCTCCATTAGCAAAGTACCTTTCTCTGCTGTCTCAGCCTTTCAAGGGTAATGAGATGACAGCTTCTTGTTTAAGTTTTCACAGATTTCTTTACAGGCATGTAACCCATGAACTTGTGACTGAGATATATACATTATACATGCATTCAAAAATGAATATCGATCAGGTTTTGGAATACTTGATGACAAACTCGTGCTTCTTAAATCCTTGAATATTAACACCATCTTACAAAATTCTATATAGTCCAATGTACCTTATGCTTCACAGGGTATTTCTGGTTTTTTCCTCTTGGGGACCTTACAATCATAGATTCTATGCTGAATAAGGAGATCATGTGGCTACATTTGGGAGCTGGAGTAGAGATTTATTTTGATTAATACATCAGATAAATACATATTTTCCAAGTAATTCTGCCCTGAAACATAAGGAAGAAAAAATAGGATAAATAGAGAGGAAGAAACCTTTACCACCAGCCTTTCATTTTTTGTCTGATCGTATGCCCTGGCAGCTGACAACAGAGCTCCCATTGCCTTTGGTGGATTTCCCAGGAGAGTAGAAAAGAGATACCAAGGGGTTTAGGTCTATATTTTGGTTTTATGACACCTTTCAGTGGATGATGAGGCTGAAAATGCTGCAGTGTTCACTGTAACTAAGTCTAGGCAGTAGGGACACCTGTCCCCTGTGCTCTCTCACACTAGAAGTGCTCAAACTGGTCTGCCCAAAGTATCTCTCCTTTCCCACACACACTAAATGCCTCTCCCAGTCCTGCCGTGAGCAAACCCTTCGAGGTTCTCCTTTTTCCCTGGAAGAGCTGGAGATGGGATGGGAGTCTGGCAGGCTGCTGCTTTGAGGGAGCTGGGGGAGCTGTGTATCTGCCTGGAAGAGACTGCACTGCCAGCAGCCACCACCCTTTATCTCTGTGCTGGGCTGTGAGTGAGAGTAGCTGAGCCATCTGGGTGGCACCTGCTTCCTGAGCAGCTTTCCCTGGACTCTCCAGGGAAAAGAGAGCAGGCCAGGTGGAAGTGCTTTACTGGCTGGATCTGGCATTTTGGCTGCTGGTCAATACTGGTGTGTAAGAGGGGCTGGCTGGCTCAGACCACAGCGCCCCACAGAGCAGTGCCCTGTCTCTGGAGGTAGCTGAGGACAGAAATGTCAGGAAGGATACAAGAGCAGGCATGGGACAACCATGTGTTTCTGTTCCACTCACTTCCCATAGCTCAGGGAGCTCCTGTGACTGCAACCATGCCTCTGTGCTCCAGTCTTTTGTTAACTTTTCTCATGTTATCTTGTCTAATCACTTCTTGGAACTCTACAAGCCTTTAGCAACAGCAACATCCTGTGGTAATCAATTTCCATGGTGTAATGGGTTAAAAAAAGGTACTTCCTATTTTTTTGTTTTAAACCTACCACCTGCTAATTTCATTTGAGTCTCCTAGCTCTGGTGTTGTGACAGGCTCAATCCCTCTGCACTTTCTCTGTGGTGTTCTTGATTACACAGACCTCTGCACGGGTCTCTTCTGATAATTAACTCTTCCTTTTAGGAAAGCTGTCCCTTGCCAGGTTCTACAGGCCTTGCAAATGGTTTTAGCCTCACTGATACAGAGTATGATTGATGCTTTAAATATTCATCAGGTGTTGCAACATGTCTCCTAAATACTGCCTTCTTTTTCTCTTTAACAATTTAATCTCATCGTATTCCAGGTGGCATCAGTTGCAAGTCTTTTCCTGTCTTGAATTTACTGTTGGTAGATTACAAATACATAACAATCACACAGAATATTTTACAGATATGACTCAATATGAACATCTATGTGATCTATCACTGTGGTAGTTAATTTCTTTTACATTTAGCTGATCCTTGGTCAAAATAACTCTCAATTAACATGAATAAATAACCTTTTTTGGGTATTTTTAATATGTGAAATAGCTTCAAAGATGAACATGCAGAAAGATGTGATTTCATGCAGTATCTGCTGCAAGGGAACCAAGTTTAGTGTTTTCTATATTTTAAATCAATAAAATATACAGGCCTGCAAGCAATACAGAGAGGTAGACTTGATAAATTACTGGTTATGAAAGGTGAATAAAAATACAGGGACCTACAGAACTGTAGCAGAGGTTTACTTGGTGGGGGAAGGGAGATGAGCATTTGACCGGCTCCTTCTCTTTTGCTTGAAACTGCTGCTCAGTCCCCAAAGTTGCCAGCTTGTCTGTTTGATGGCTTGGCAGGGCTCTGCCGGGAAATGTGCAAATTGCAGCTTGTGGGAACAGGGGAAAAACACAGAAACAAGACTAATGTGGAAGAAGAGCATCTAACCTCACAAAATCAGTTTTTAACCTGGAACTGCCAGGCCTGGTTAAGGAGAAGGATTGGTTTCTTGTAACTTTAATCACATTTGAAGTAGTTAGCCTATTAAGCCTTGTTTATTCCATGATTCTATTAGCAGCTTTGATCCATGTCTGCAGCTCTTCCCCACATTAGGGGATGTATAATGTGTGGCTGCACAAAAAGGAATGGGAGGAAACCTTTTGCCCATCCCTGCAATAAAATAGCTGCCTTGTGTGCGGTTCAGGGAGGCTGATGAAGCACTGCCCAACCCTGAGCATACATGGCCCTGGGAAAATGACAGCAATCTCTGGGAAAGAGGATTGACAGAGGAAGTAAACACTGCATGGCTGGATATGGCAGTCACACCTCTTAAATAACCATCCTGGAAGAACAAATCTCAGTAAGCCAGTGGTCAGTAAAGCAGTAGCATTCTGGGTTTGGTTGGGCTAGAAATACTGCAAGAACAGGAATACATGAGATATTTTGGTACTTCTGCTGTCCCTTTCAGTCAAAGCCTGGCAGGGCAGAGGCTTGGGAATCTGCAAAAGAAACCAGACTGAACTTTTGATCTAAAAAAAAAAAAAATCATGTCACTTTCTTAATCCAAACCCACAGGCTTCAACTTTATGAGGACACTCATGTTTTTCCTTTTTTCTGTGGTTAGACACCCGTGATAGAATTGAAGAGTTATGCTTATACTAGACAAGCTGCAATTTAATATCCATTAAATACTCTGTAGATGGTTATAAAAAGTACTCTGGATCCAAATTGCCTTGTTTCAGGGTGAATATATTTATTTTCATTTTTCCTTCAATCACTCAACAGTCTGAAGTCTTTTACAGCTATGCAAATGACTGTTTTGCTGTTTCCCTCAAAGTTTTGTCAGAGACAGGCAATTCAACTGCCAGCCATTCCTCCTGTCTAATGCAAGTCCCGAGACATAAGCACAGGTCTGGAGTAGTTACAGTTCCTTCACCAGAGTCTGCTCCAACTTGCAGATCAGATTCTGTTGTGCCACCCTGAGCACCCCCTTGACACTGGAGATCAAGAACAGGGTTTTGTGGGGTAACAGCTGTGGCAGAACCAGGATTCTCTTTCATGTCTCCTTCTGACAAAGAGCTAATGTACAATTTCATAGTTAATGAAGAAATATTTTACTATTGGGCTTCAAAGTAGGTAGGAGCTGGTTCTGACACCCAGGAGTCTACAATTCTGTTTCTCAGTTACCTCACCTGTAATGGGGGCGAATACTACTTATCAACCAAAGGTGCAAAGTCTTTATAATTAAAGCCCTTCCCAGCCTGAGGCTGCTACTCTGCCTCCTGGGCTTTGTCCCATCTACAGGTCTTCCATGAAATTGTGAGTCTCCTGACAAGGGAAATCAATTCTTATGTTTTGGGAAGCAAGCCACAGTACTGTCTACCTCTTCTGCCAAAAAATTCAAGAATGACCTTAAAGCTCCAGGCACTCATGTCTCTGTTGTCCTGCCGATCTTTGCCTTGCTTACTCCTTGCTCTCCTTTTTGTCCTTGTGCCATTTCCATGATGCTTCTATTTTTTTATCTCCAGCAGCCAGTTTTTGTTTTTGTTATTGCTGGGTTATTGTGGGAGTTTTTTTGGTTTTGGTTTTGTTTTGTTTTGTTTTGGTGGGGTTTTTTTTGTGGGGGTGGAGATGGTGGTGGTTTCTTTTGTTTTTTCCTTGTTTATGTAATTACTCCTGAACTCTGGATTCACACGTGACATTAAAAGTTTGAGAGCTAGCACATCAAGATGACAAAGAAAAGCTGTATCCATGAGACCAAAGTGGATTTAATAATATCAGAATATAGACAGAAAGCCTACTTCATCTAAATTTTTCCTTAAAGCAAGAATTAACCCAAGGTAGACTCTTCAGCTCCAGCAGATGTTAATTTGTTCTTAGAAGGCTCTACTGAGCCTACTCTACTCACAGAATTCCTGTGTGGTCCAGCCCTCCCTGCCCTCATGACTGGAATTTTTTGGTAGTACTGTTTGTACAAAGAAAATTGTGCTTCATTTTAGTTGACTTGAACAACTGATCACCATCTGCTTTACAACACTTCTTTTCTACATCTATGATGATTTTCCATCTGCTGTACTCCTACCTAGACCATGTCTGCATTCAAAAGATGTTGTAGGGAATTTTGATGTACTTTTCCTTGTAAAAGAAGCACTATAAAAAATCTTTAGCAAGCAGCTGCCACTGTGTGCATTAGTGAGGATGTTGGGTGTGTAGATGGTGGATGTGGCTATGCAAGTGTCTAATATTTGGAGAATTTTTGTGTATGTATTTATCTCTGAGGACCCAACAGAAAATAATTTTTTAATAATGTTTCCTTAAAAAAAAACTAATTCAAAGAAGTAGTTTTCTAGATCTGAATTTGATTAATGTTTCATCTCTTAAAAGATTTTGTCCCTATATTCTGTCAGAATTGGTCAATTTTGCTATGGTTGTATTGACATGTAACACCCCACCTTCAGAAAATAAATCTACTGTGATAAAGTTGATGACATGCTCATACTAAATCTGATTGTAAAAAACATCACATTACTTTGGGAATACACCTGGATAAAGACCTGAGCAGCCTGGTCTACTCCTACACCTGACTTCAGTTTGGGTGGAAGGCTGGATTAGAGACACCCAAAAACTCTTCCAGACCAAACAAGTCTGATCTTGTGACTCTGAAACATGAAAACATGAAAACGGGACATAGACAAATAAGACATAGAGGCAAAGTTTTCTAGCAAGTTTAGTAAACATCTCCTGAGTCAGAGCTCTACACTCCTAGCACTCATTTTCTTCTGTAGAATTAATCAGAAGAACAATCTGCTACAGTTTTTCCCCTAAACGCAAATCTGATTGATACTCATTATATTATTTTTGAAATAGCATTTAATTTGTCTCAAGTCCCTAAAGTAAGTCCTTGTGTCTTCTTGGGTGTTCTTGGCTTCTGGTGTTCTTTGGCTTCCTCAGAAGCAGATCATCTGCTTCCTGCCTAAGTTTCTGGTTTTCTCAGAGTCTACATTATCAGGTGTTGTGCGGGTGCAAAGGTATAGGAACTGAAGTGCAACCATTTGACGTATTCTAACAGACATAACTCTGTTTATTGGTAGAGGGGTGGCGGTCTGGAGGAGCTGAGAGGACCATTCACTGCATTCTGTCTCCCATCACTACGATTTGCTGTGTGTGTCATTGATTTTGGGGAAGGGGCATCAGAAAATGAAGACAACTTGCAGGGCAAATATCTGAAGTGGATTAACGAGGATATTCTTTCACTTGGTGCAGGTTTTGCTTCATATTTTCCATTCACTACCCAATCTCTCAAAAGGCTGGTTGCTGCTGAGCACCTCTCACACTGGCTTGCAAACTCCCTCCCCAGGGATACATTTACCAGGAGGGCAGCTGGGTGCTTTCTCACCCCCAAAGGGGTCAGACAGACATGGTTCCAGTTAGAATGCACCATTCTGTAGAGAGCACCAAGCAGAATCATACTTGGTTACCAAGCTTCTGTTTCAGCTCAATGGTAAAAGCTTCTGGACTCTCTTTTGCTCAATTTGGTTCTACTTCAAAAAGCTGAATTGTGTCTGTGTGTGCCCATACAAGCATATAAAACTTATTCTGTAACCACTCTGTGCTGGATGCAAACATTTGTCATTCTGTTTTTTATATATCTGTGGGCCAGTTGGCAAGTTTGTCACAGCAATTTAACAATCAAAAGTGGCAATGTGTAAACATTGGTCTGTTTTCAGAAGAATGCTTAAAATGAATGTGTCTTCCAGGGCCAGGTGCTGACTCCCCTAAGGAGTGCTCAAGCAGTCCTTTACTCCTCTTGAAAGTCTGTTTTAGGCAAAGGTAGAGTTGACACGTTTTGAGTAAAGGCATCATCATCTGGCCTCAAGTAAGCATTAAATAGATGTAAAAGATAATGTATCAGTTGGTATGTTCCCTACATATATATGCTTGTTTATTTTTTAAAAAAAGAAAATTATTAATTTTCTAGTTATGGATGTTTTTTTAATTATCTTTTTTTCCCCCAGTATAAAAAAGAAACTTTGTCTATAATGCACACGAAAAATGCCTAAGATTTTTTACATTTGAAATCTGAAAGAATGATTTTTCAATCTTGTGATAGAAAACTGCCTCCTGCAACACAAAATCTGAGGCTTGGGGTATGATTTTCCTTAAATTCTAACCAAAATTTCCCTCTGCAGCTTCAACTTATTAATTCTGCAACTGTATCCCTTCCTCCTCTTCAGCAATTCTTTCCTCTCCATGTGCGAGCCATGAGCTGTTATGGATGATGACAAAGTGGAATATAGAAGTGGGTTTGCCAAATACTAGGTTGAATGTTTCCCTTTAATTCATAGTTTAAACTTCATGGAGAGCAGGAGAACCCTGAAGTCTTGCAGCCTGTAGTTTTCTGTTGTTAGCAACACTGAGTGAAATTTATTTTCTTATCTGTCTGCAGTCTGAAATGTAATCCTTTAAATGTATGAAGAATTTTTTCTTCTGTCTTGCTTTAGAAGTGTAGCTTTCCTTATAAATCTTACCCACCATACAATTAAGTTCTCTCTGTTTATAGTGTGTGTGCAAGGCAAAAGATTAATTTTCTAATGGACCATGGAAAATCTTCACAGAAAGCATCTCCCTTGTTTACAAAAGAATGTAATGTGCAGGACCAAACCTGTCAGCTCTCACTTATTTCAGTTGAGGCTTGTTCACTTTCAAACAGCTTTTTACAGCACACTGTCGCTCTCCAGAAAGGAGACAATTTCTCAGTGTGATTCAGTGAGACTTCTCACTCATTTAGCTGTCAGCACATGAGAATTCCTGTCTTGTGAACAGAGGTAACGCGAAGGTGCTCTTTGTGAGTTCTCAGTTTTCTGAGCTTTTCTACATCAGGGATTGTCAGAGAAAGTTCTTTTCCAACAGAAAGAGTCTCTGCTCCAAGCCAGCAGGACCTTCTCCATTTTCTGCTATGGAGATAAACATTGTGTTCCAGCTGTAAAATAAGTACAGTTATAAGAAAACATCCCCACAGTAATGAAGGTCTGTAGCAGACTGAGGTCAGAAAAAAGATGGAACATTTTGCCTTTGTTAGTCCTGCATATTCTTTGCTGTCAATGAATGATGTCTTTCAAGCACAATGTACGCAACTCTTTTAGCTTGCACTTAAGTATTTAACAGGAAAGAAAATATTTATCTGTATAGTATCTATTGTGTCTAGAAGAATTGGGGTTGGGTCCAAATTCACCACCCAAAAAACCAAGCAATGAAATAAAAATTTGGTCTAGGATAATAATGCACATAACATAATATAGAGTACTACAGAAGTTTGTTCAATAATGATAATAGTGAAAGAAAGCATAAAAGAGAAGGCAAAAGCAAGCTAGTTTTACAGAGCAATGCAACCAGAGGCCAGGAAGCCTTTTATGGATCTAGTATCTCAGTCAAATACTGAGATACTCAATGTTACTGGCAACTCAGAAATGTGGCCTGTGTTACCCAAACATGATACCCTCCAGTGTCTGTGACCTGAGGCAGACAGTTTTACAACAGAGCTCTTACTCAACAAAGTCAGGCTCAGGAGCTTGTGCAGACAACAATTTTGTCAGTAACCATCTATGCTGGTTTTGGCTGGGGTAGAGTTAACTTTCTTCACAGTGGCTGATATTTTGGATTTGTGCTGAACAAAGTCTTGATAATACAGAGATTTTTTTGTTACTGCTGAGCAGGGCTTGCACAGAGCCAAGGCCTTTTCTGCTTTCCATACTGCCACAATATTGAGAAAGTTGGAGGTGTTTGGGAGGGTGGGAGGAGACATAGCCAGAACAGGTGACCCAAACTGGCCAAAGGGATAGTTCAGACCATGTAACACCATGCTCAATAGATAAACTGCGAGGGAAAGAAAGAGGAAGGGGAGGATGTTTGGAGTGATGGTATTTTTCACATTGACTCACATGATGGGGCCCTGCTCTCCTGGAGATGGCTGAACACCTCCCTGCCCATTGGAAGCAGTGAATTAATTCTTCAGTTTTGCTTTTCTTCTCTGTATGGCTTTTGTCTTTCCTGTAAACTGCCTGTATCTCAACCCATGGATTTTCCAGCTATTACACCTATTCAATTCTCTCTCCCAGTCCCACTGGTGGGGGATGGAGTGAGCAGCTGCATGGGACTTAGCTGCTGGCTGGGGTGCAATCACAATGCCATCTCAGGACTGCAAGCTGTGGAAGTGTGTACAAAATTCCAAACAGTTTGGGAAAGTGTCCTCACCTGCCATCCACTGCGTAAAGGTTGGACCTCTCTTCCACACAGACAGCAATTGCAATTTGCAATAGCTCTTGGTTCTACTCTTGCCCTTTTTCTCACCCTTCTGTTATCTACAAAGAAATGCACATGTATTCCTCAACTTTGTGCTGATCTGACAGAGAAGTAAGTCTACATGCTTTCTTCTCTCATCCTACTGCTTCCATACTGAACTGGTCAGAATTTAGTCTGTAGCAAGACCTGTCACACAGTGGCTGGATCAAACCACTTTTTTCCAGTTTCACCAGTTAACTGGCTGTCTATGCTTCCCATTCCAGTGATAACTGTGTTTATGTTGGCTGTTTTTAACTGACAACTGCAAGCTTTACTGAGGAGAATATAGTCTGAAAGCATTTAAAGAACTGTGTGTATGGTCACAAGTACAACAGGCACACACCCATAAACATGCCTGCACTGGGGAGCATGCTGTCATCTTCCCAGTGAGAAGGACTCTCATGCCCTGACACAGGAGCTGGGAATTTGTTCCACCATATTGAGAAATTAGTCAAACCAGAACTTCAGCCACCTGTACTACCAGAAACAGATCAATCCTAGCCAGTAAATCATAGCACCTCATTGTTTTGAGGAACACAGACTCTTCAGTATGTTAAAACACTATTGAATATTTACAGTGGGACAGGATTTGTAAGGCCTCTCATGATTAATCTCTTTCTATTTAAACAGCTGATAAACTGCAGGGTGAGGGGTTATGATGTGAATTAAGAGTAGTTATGTTCTAAACAGATTCCTACACTTTTTGCAATTGAAGCTTTTATATCTGAGCTATAACCCACACAGGAGGAGGAATATAAACCCTTGTTTCAAAGATCTGATATGATGGATACCAGTACTCATACCTGCTTTCTTTTATTTTTGATCATGTTGCAGACCACCTGTTTGGGTGATTTTTCTGAGCTATAACTATTTTTCTTCACAGCAGATTTTTCTCACTTTTATCCAATTCTTATTTTTCCACTTGTCAAATAACGAAAGAGTGCATCCTTTTTGCTGGCCGCAAAACACAAGTTCAAAGCCCTCCATGTTCTCTCCATTATTCTGACTTTTACATACCAGATAAAGGTAAAGGAATAGCTTGGCCCATCCCAGGGCTGCTTACTGTAGCACCAGCTTTCTGTGATACTGCAAATTCAGGGCATCCACTCCTCCTCCATGCAAGACTGACAGACATCAAAGGGCATACTCCATGAATCCCTCAGCTGTGTGTCTTCACCTGTAGATATGTCATCCTGTTGATGTTCACTGCCAGGACAAGTCAGAACAATTTTACCCTGTATCAGAAGAAGAAAAAAACCACTCCTTACCACTGAAGAAAACCATTTCAAGAAAGGACGGTAGTGTAAAACTTCTATTGGAAGAATCAAACTGTGGTCCTCTGCAGAAGAGTTAACCTGAACCTAGGCATGGCTTACCAATGATAATTTACTAGTTTGGCTTTTGGTGGACAAAAGGAAATATCATTGCAGGGCCATCTTCTGTTGGAAAAGGCTCAGATGGTTTACAGGCCCCGCAATGAGAGAGAGCTTTGGGAAGTGTGCACGCCAAAGTGGAGCGCAGCACTCCTGATAAGCTCAGTGTCTGGTCAGCAGCATCTTGCCTTGAGTGTATTAGTGAACTTAACTCAGCCTATTGAGTCAAAAGCGCAATGCAGTGTGATAGTCTCTTTCAGCCGGTGAAGGACTGAAAACGCAGCAGATTTAACTCTCCTTTAGTCATACATGTAGGATTTCCTGCTATGCAGTTGCTGATGTACATGCTGACAAACAGGTCTTGGTATGAAGGACTTGCCTCCAGAGTAGGATTTTAAATTTCTTCTCCAGTACTATGCAGAATTGTCTTTGTCAGCTGAATCTCTGTCAGTCTTACAGAAAGGTTAGAAATCTTCATGAGACAAATTCCTAAGTGAGCGCGAAAAGAAAGAGCAAAGCTACACTCTGGGACTAGGGAATTGAGGAAAACACAATTGTAGAAGGCTGTTTAAGAGGATGGCTAAGTTCCAAATAAGAAAGACAAGCATGACAATATTTTGGTGTCTTTTGGTTTTGGTACAGTAATTCAAATTTAAACTGTAATAGTACTACATTGTAAGAAGGGTGCTTGGCTTTGTTGTACTCCTTGGAAATCTCAAACTGCTCAACGCAGATTTGAGCACAGAATGAATGATGTGAGGCTGCTCAGCTCAGTTCTCTACTCTTGTAGGAAGCCACACTGTGTGGTCCCCTTCAGAAGCACATTTGGTTCTGTCTTGAAGATACTGAAAATCTTGCTACTGTTCTGTTTACTGGGAGCTGCATGTCTGGACACTGGTGACTAGAAACCTTCTTGTATTTCCCAGTGTGGTCATATCCATGGCTCCTTCTGCCTGTTTTTTCTACTGTCAGGATTGTCTGATAACTTCAGTGGTTCTCCTTCAGCTGTGTGCACTTATCCTGAGCGCTTATATTTCCTTAAAAGCTTGTATTAAGCTAGGCTAGCAGGCCTAGGTCTTTTAATCTTTCTTGCATGATATTTCTTCTGTTCTCATGGTTGGTTGCGTGGACTTTTTGCATTTCCAATTTTATGTCCCATAAACGTGAATTGTAAGAGTACAGTGCATGATGTTCCTGTGGGCATGCCATCAACACCTTCACATAGAGCATAAATGCTGTCTTTGTTCTGCTGGAGATAGTCTAATGTTAGCTCCAACCACACAGTATGTGACGAATCTGGACACGAGTCTACTACCCCCTCTGATTTTTCAGTTGATTCCATCTCATAACAGATATTAATTAAATATTCATTATTAGTTCATAAAATGTATGATTTTACACTTGTTTTTCTATGTCTTCAGTGTGGCATTCACATTCTCCGAAAAAATTCCTGCTCCCAGGATTTTTCTCCTGGGAAGCTGAGAAGCCTCAGAGAAAAGGAAAACAATTCTTATCTCATTTGCTTCTCCTCTGTTTTGCTCACATGGCATGTGTTTGGAGACTGTTTACCCACAGGTGATTGTTTCATTGGATTCTGGTGTGAGTTGTTTTGATTCATTGGCCAACCAGGGCCAAGCTGTATAGGGACTCTGAAAAGAGTCATGACTCTTCATTATTAGCTTTTTAGCATTGAGTAAGTATCCTTTCTGTATTCTTTAGTATAGCATAGTATAGAATTCTTTAATATAATATAGTGTTATAAAGTAATAAATTAGCCTTCTGAGAACATGGAGTCAGATGCATCATTCCTGCCTTCAATGGGACAGTTTCCCAGCAAATACAATACTTCAATCTGAAAGTGCATCAAGGTTTTATTTCCTGCTGTCTTCAATGTCAGCTGTGTTAGGTAATGGCTAATTTTCATTCATTGATTCATGGTCCTCCTTAATTTATGGGTAAATAATAAGAGATCAGTGCCTGAGGAATTCCCCTTGACTAACTAGTTCTCCTGCAGGGGAGCTGTGCTTTCCACCTGTGACCTGTACAACTCAAAGTAGCCAAACTCAGTTTGCGAGAGGACTGGGGAGCTGGGGCAAGAGTAGGAACTAGCCTGATGTGGGTCTATCATAGGAGGTTTGTGTGTGATGAGCTGGAGGTGGGAGAGGCTCTCCAGAGCTTCTCTCAGAGCAACCAGAGAAGTGCACAGATGCAGAACCAGCATCTCCATAGCAAGTTCCTCCTTGTCGAGTAAAGCTCTTTCAACAGCTCTAAATCCCTTGGTCACAGGGGCATTGACCACCTCACAGGAGAGATTGTTCCTTATGCTGGGGACTGCAGGAACACCAGGAGCACTGCTGGAGGACATACACCTCACACCACAGGAATGTCTGGCATTTTTATAAGTTTCCACAGAGGCAGGTAATCAGAACATATGCTGCTTTCTGCTGTTTGAGACCAAACATTGCTGCACTGTTCTTTCACACAAGAACCAAAACACAACAGGGGCCAAATATGCATGTTTGCCCTATTCTCATTTTCTGAGAACGGAATAGTGCCAAAATAAACAAATGGCGAGAAGGTAGCAAGATTTAGAAATATTTTTTTTAATCATCTGTGTGTTTTAAAGTATCAGTGATAAAGTTTTCATGTGCATATAGGCTCACATTCCCTTCCTATTTTCTTCTGTTTTTTATAACAGTTGTCTTTGAAGGAAGCTACTACTATTTTATGTGCACGAATAAGCTTTTACTCTGCCCAAAGATTTTTTATCTGTGTTAAAAGCACAAGAAGATGAGCATATCATATATCAAAATGAGGTCTCTCTGATTCATATATTATTTAATCCCACATTTAATCCCTCAGACCTGTTAGAGTTTGCTGTTAACCAAAGTTGTCCCATTTACACTCCAGGACAAATTTGTTTGAAATACAATCCTAAACTTCATCCCAGACTGCCGGAAAACATCCATCCACATCTGAAGAGGATTAAATGCAAGCTCTCCAAAGCCCTGTCTATCCATCAGCAACCCTAAAAAGCCTATCACTATAGTGTCTAGACACTGAGATAACCCTCCTGATGGAAGCAGATGGCAAAGACCTCCACATCATGGATTTCCATGAAAGATATAATGACACAAGGTTAAATTAACAGTCTCTTGGCACACATTTTTATAGGAGAAATACACTACCATATTTAGATACACAAAACAGGAGGAAGTAAATAGTGATTTTTTAAATTCACTTAGGCTGAAAATTAATGAACCTGAGCCTGGATTTTAGCAATAAATGAAGACCATATAAAGGAAAAAAAAAGGTGGAAGAAAAAAGCTATGGCAGGGATTCCACAGCAAATTTACCTCTCAGGAAAAGAAATCAAGGAAACCAAACAATAAAAAATGGATTAATAATCCTTGAAATAAACACTATGGGAAAATTTTTATTCTGGTGAAATATATCTTCCTCAATGGTGGATGTAAGAAAATTAAGATGCTCATTTAAGACTTAGTAAGAATAAGCTCTTCACGAGCCAAGATGTGAGCATGGAATGATTAATAGACCTAAATCCTAAATATTCTGAAACTGCCTACTCAGTCTTGTTGACTCAAACAGTCTGATAGACTCTTGGGTCTTCCATGTCCCCAGGTGTAAATATTCTGAAACTGCCTACTCAGTCAAGGTCTTGTTGACTCAAACAGTCTAATAGACTCTTGGGACTTCCATGTCCCCAGGTTAGCACATTGCTCCAATCAGAATCCTCTCTAAATAAAGATCAGCAAAAAAATTATATTTTACTTTTTCATGTTCTCAAGCCACCCATTTTCCCCCTGATCCTGAGTACCTGGTTGGCTTCATCCTCACCAATTTGACTATACCATTTCTCGATGGGATGCCCAAAGTAGCTTTGAATACAAAAAGTATCTGTGCACTTGTACCGTGAGTGGAGCAGAGTCTTCTAGAATGATGAAAAGTGCATCTGATACCCTTCAGACCCTCCTAAGACTTCCTTTTTAAGTAGGAGACATCCAGGTCAAAATGAAGAAGAATGGAGAAGGGCTTCTAGAGAATGGGCTGCACTAACAGTGAGAAAGCCTGAATGAAAAAGTGTGATCTTTTTCTAACCTTGCAAAATAAAGGTACATAGAGTGATGTGACTGCTTACTTAAATGTCTTAGGAGGTGAGACTGCTACTAATTTTAAAATTAGTGACTGTATTGACAATGATAACAAGTAGACTGTAATTGTGGATGCATGTAGACTTGAGAAGGCTACCATATTAAAAAAATCCTTATAGTTACCAGAGAGCATGTGAGTGTTGGAACAGATTTCTACAAGGAATAAAATGACCTGAAAGACCCAGACTTGCTTTATTTATTGATGAGAGACTTGCTGCTATTGTGCCAACATTGTTAACTGGCATATCACACTGAAATAATTATTGTAATTTATTTTGAATTCATCTAAAAGTCAGTTGTGGAATGCAATATATAAATTAAATAAAATTAATTTCCCTGGAGATCCTCCCTTTGAACAAAAGGGTATATAAAAACTGAGTGTCAGGCATTATTAATTTGATGTAATATATTTTCAGGATACTTTGCTACATAAGCGAAAAAGATGTTTTTGCTGCAGGTGGTGCCTCTGAGGTTAAAAAAGCCTCCTTGTCTAATAGCAGAGCATCAGCCTGTTGGAAGAATGACTTCAGAGATACAGACCCACAAAGCAATTGCTCTCACCCCTTTTTCCTGTCTAGACTGACCTCCCCTACCCTTCCTCTCGCCCAGCACAATGCAGCTACATTTTGGTTTTTTTCTCACCAATGCAAACACATGCTTGGCTCCGCCAAGATTAAAGACAGTCTCATACCTTATACCAGCCAGCCATGAAATCTTTGTGGGACAAAATCTGATGGCTCAAATTCTTCCTTTGAGTGATATTTACATAGAAATTAGTCAGAGGTTTACCTGATCTCAGAGCCATGGTGCATTAAGCATTGTATGAGCAACACACAACCTCACTCCTGTGAGTGAATAAACTGAAAAAATCCCAGATGGAAAAAATGGGTAAAATGAAATAAAAAGAGGAAATTTACTCAAGCCATGTGCTAGATGAAAAAAATATCTGTGAAAGGAAGCAAGGGAAAGAACGCCCATATTTCAGCCTTATGTTTTATGAAATAAATAATACTACTTTGGATGTGCAATGACCTATGGACTGTGATTAAACAATCTATAGCTACATGCATAGACTCCTCAACAGCTTATATACACAGGGACTGAAATAGTTTATTTCCCTTGCTAGCCAAACAAATACCAATAATTTATGAATTTATTTTAATTTTCACATTAGATTTTTAGAAAGCTGAAGTTCAGCTAATTAGGTCCATCAATGTAAAAGATTAGTTTAAAAGCCTCTTTTAAATGATGCTGTCTCAGCACTCTTTTAGTTTGCAAACTGCATCACAAGCACCATTAAAAAAAAAAGAAAATAAGTAACAAATTCTTTTTCTTTATAAAATAGACTGTAAAAGGTGAAAAGACAGTCAGTGGTTTTGGAGCTTTAAGATAAATTTAGGGAATAAAATGAAGATACCAGATTCCCCATAAAAGTGAATGCATTGGTACAAGAGTCTCTGTCTCTTAATTTGTGGAACAACTAAGGTGTCTATTACTAACACAGAAGCAGTATGAAAATAGAGCTAGCTTAGGCTAAATGAGATAGAGTACCAATGAAAAAAAAAACCTTCCATATTGTATCTGGTGTCACATTCAGAAAAGTCCAAATCAAAATAAACCTAAAAAAGACCTCATGGGACACTAGTGGAATGACTGAAAGTGTTTGCTGGATTCCCATGGGCCAGTTGTGTCTGTGCAAGACAGGAGTTTTTTCTGTGTTGAGAATCTGGGTGGTTACAACTTCTGCAATCTTACTGCCACATATATTTAGCCCTTTTGGTGCAATAGAAATAGCAAATTTTTGCCTTTTTGTGGTTTTGAGCAAGATATTTCATGATCTTGAAGGATGAAATAATGTGTGTAGAGAAGAATCCAATAGCACTTATGTGCACTAATGTTTGACAGTTCCCCGAAAAGGAAGACAACAGCCTGGTACATTTTTTTCTCTCAGAAGTAAAAATACAGTTAAAAAGATCTGGGGATAGCAGAAGAAATGGCAAGATAATCAAGAGAACACTCCTTCAAAGCATGCCAAATAGAAATGCGCTATTTCGAAAGAGACATGTGGAAGGGAGGAGAGGAAGCAGCAGTGAGATGGGTCACAAATCAACAAAGGACAGACTTTTGAAATTTATTGCTCTCCCTAATGGCAGACACTGCCAGTCGTGGATTGGAAATGGCAGTAACTCACATCAGGAAACCATCTCTCCATCTGTGCAGTTAACACCAGCATGTAAGGATGCAGGTACGTGACAGGAGCCTAATGGGTGGGACCAGCACCAGCTGGGGGTTGGAACAAAGAAAGACCTTATCATCTCTGGGGCTACTGAGACCACGCTTCTGTAATTGCTGCAGAAATAGTCAAGTTCAGCATGTTCCTCACAGATGACTGTGACAGACACCCAGGGAGAAAGGATGTGCAAACACATGGTTTTGTGTTAAGGGAGAGCTGAGACACCAAGGGCGAGGAATACCATATGCAAGAGGGCACACTGCAGTGATATTCTATCCTTTCCCTTTTCAAGGGTACTGACAACACTGTGTAAAATGGGCTACAGCTTTCCTTAGCTTGTTGCCCTCTGGTCAACCTCCAACCAAACCATTTTTCCACATAATTATGATTATGGGATGCTTTCCTTAAGCAAGTTGCCCCTGGTAGATGCAGAAGAGCTTGCTTGCTCACACTTTCCTTCAGAGGTTGTGGCCTTGTAATGTTTGATGACAACACCTGGCTCTGGGACAGATGCTGGAAGCTGAATATTAGGGAGAATATTGGGTGAAAGTGGTGGGAAGAAAAGTGACCATGTCACCATTGGCCTGATAAGAAGGAAAAAAACCCCTTTCTATATCCACAGCAAACCAAATTTTACTTAGGTGGGAAGGAGGAGGGGAGGCTGTGGGACCTTGAGCAAGCTGTGCTGACTGCCTTAGCACATGGTGTTAGCTCAGCTATCATCTTTAGAAACGTTCTTCATGGAAGATATAATGAGATTCACATCTCTACTTCTCTGCTTATGGTGTACTAAGAAGATGGCAATATCAGAGAGGGCTGAAACGGAAATGTGCTTTCCTAGCATATTGTTGGAAAGGAGGGTGAGTAAGAAGGGGGGTGGGTGGTGGTGGAGAAGTGGAAGAGAAATCTTGTAAATGCTCTCTCAAAACTGTAAAATTTGTATGTAATGTGATTCTTTCTGAAGATTTTTCTAATATCTAAAGAGAGGGATAATCTTCAGCTCAGCATAAAATGTTTGAGGGGATTAGCTATCCTTCCCGGTCAGACAGATAGCGATAATTCACACTTCACAAGTCTCCCAGTAGCTAGTCTTTAATAACTTCAGTAAGGTTAATAATTATCCTATAAAATTACCTGGCACTTGAACTGGCAACCGGTTTTACTGCCTGGAGGTGACTGTTAAACAATCTGTGTCTATTGGCAAGAAGCACCGCACATACACCCTTGCAAACCCCTTCCTCCATGATGACTCTGTGAAATTGCATGGCACATTGGACATGCTGATTAGTTACTTTTTGTACCCTGCCTGTGTTCATCACCTCAGATACCAGCAGATATATGAAGTGTGTCCTTGCAGGCAACATCCACTCCAGCCTCGCGCCATAAGCAGAAATAGGTCATTGATACCTGTGACTTTGCCAAAGGCAGATGAGGTCAAATGCCATAAACCTGGGCTTTAAATCACAGTCATAAGGAAGACATCTATCACTGCTGCTTTAGGTATCTCTGCATTATGCCCTGGTTCAAAACTTGCTTTTGACGTGTTGCAGCTGTGAGCATCTGGTGTGTGTTGTTCAGTCTTGGTCACATTGTCTCAGAAGCCAATGGCAGGAGTGTGGGATGTGCAAGAGGCAAAGATATTAACTAGACAATTGTTTTATTTGAAAGGTTTGGATGTATTCCAAAAGAGGCAATAATTATTTGAGGTGGTGTGACTGACACTGGTTTGCTTTATTAGCTGGGAAGACCATGATTTGATTTTGAATAAATTGGCCAGTAACTGTTGCTCAAGCAGCTGTGAAATTTCCCACCCCTCCAGTGGCAAAACCACGAATGCTGATAGCTCACACATTCCATAGGCTGAAATCTGAGCACGTTGATTTCCGATCTTCACTCTGGGATGGTTATTTCAGTTCACCACTGGCTCTTCCCACATTTGGCTTAACTCTGCAACATGAGATCTCTCAGCATCAGGGAATGCTTGGGGCTAACCTTGTAAAATAGGAGTCAAGTTGTTAAGTCATCTCAGTTTTGGTGTTTGTGGATTCCTTTCCACATTCAAGATTTGGGGTCATCATTTCAATGAATTTGAAAGAGCAGAAAAGAAGAAAGAATAATTCCAGTCAACCTCATAATTTCTGAGCACCCAGTGGGAAAAATATGTCTACAGGGAATATTATCTGATAGCAGCACAGTCCCTTGTAAATTGTGACAAGAGGAAAGAATGAACTAGTTCTCAGAATACTTGTTATATTTTATTGTTTTTGCTGTAGATTTACGAAGGGCCTATTTTATAACTTTATTTTCAAACCTACAGGCAAATAAATGTTGACATATGGCAAAAACGTGTGGCCCTGTCCCTGTGCTCATGTAAACACAGGTCCAGGATTATAGACAAGGGATGAGCTATACCCTTAATTTGTTGGCTGACTGGTGTTAAGATATTCCTCTGAGAAGACTTAAATACGAACAAGGCTCAAAACACATTTTAATCTGGAGCTGCATATCAAAAGACAGTGGTTTTACAGAGTTTGAACTCAAACATTTTATTTTGATTTAGTCTTAATTTTTAATATCAGGTCACAAAAAACACCCTGTCACCATGTCTTGGTGGCATGAATAAGTAGGAATTAAACAATATTAGTCTACAAATTTGGCTAGCCTACAAACTGTCTACAGGATTTCAATGTTCAAGGATCCTAAAATTCAACTGGTACAACTAAGCATTTAAGTATTTCCACCGTAATTCTTTACATATGTGAAGACAAGCTCCTAGTTCAAGACTGGCCAAACCTGAGTCAGCAAAATAGTATATACTTGCCTCTGTGTGTAGAGCCAGTTCTTGTTGAGAAAATTTGCATCTGAAATTATTTTCCCTTTTTTATTCATTTAAATTGGAGACTTTTTGTGTCAGCTGAAGATGCCTTTTAGTGCTTCTCCCGACTACTACATTCTTGGTAGGAACATCTTTCACTCACAAAAGAGGGTTTTTTGGTTTTGGGCAGAAGTGCTTGAGGGAGAGTTTCAATGGTAAATTTGGAGTATAAATGTGTATGGACATCAGCAGCCTTCAAGGGATCTACTTCAGTAATCTGTAGAATTATGGGAACATGCAGGGTGGCCACTCTTTGTAGCTTTCTAAGGTAGTTGTGTGATCAAAGGAAAGCCCAAACTCTGTTCCTCCGTTGAGCCGTAAGAGATGAAGAAGGATGTGCAAGCAAGCAACCAGGAAATACAAAACCTCCAGTTTGAAAAGACTCTTGCCTGAGTTTTTTCTTGGTCTTCATCAGAAACCTCAGAATTTACCAGTTTTGAGCCCTCCAAGACCTAAATATTATTGTGGCCTTATGGAAGAAAGGATGGTGCAAACCAAGCCTTAAGGAAGTTTCACAATCTGGCTTTGTACCATCATAGAAAAGGTCAAGGCAGAAGTTGTAATCACGGATATTTCCTTCCAAGGGAGCAAACCAACAGGGAATTTGGCCCCGAAGCTGAAAGCCCACTCAATGCATTCAGCAATCTTTAAAAAATGTATTGCTTGTTGCCCCTCACTACTTAATTAAAATGAATGTCAGGCATTTCTGAAAAGACAGTGGGTGAGTTGTCAAACGTAACAAAGAGAGAAAATAATTTCCAAAAGAAAGGAAGTCTATGTAAATTTTATTACCCATCCTCTTCTATACTAAACCACCGCTATGATAATTTTAAATGATTTTTCTATGGCATTTTAAAATGAAATGTGATTCTCTTGTTCATTCTCTGGCAATATGCCCTGAAATATTCCATTAAGTGTTTTCAATTACGTGCCAGTCCCAATAGGGTCTCAGTAAGAGGTTTTAAAATGATATCTTATCTAGTACATTATCTAATGTAGTTTGAATTCTATCAATGTTGCAATAAATAAAAATAAATTAAGTAACACAAAAAGGGTCTTGTAGCTTTGAATCAATAGACTGGTTAGAAGCTGAGGAGATACACATATGTTCTCTTCTCCTTAAATAAAGGTTTCAGAACTTGGCACCAGAGCAAGTTTTTTTATCTCATTTTATCTCATTTCCACCACCTCATATCGAAGTCTATTTCAGGAATAAAACCACAATGAAGCCTAAACTACATTATTATTATTTCTGAAAGCATAGATGAGTGTATTTTTGAAACATATGGAGGTACATTATCTTCATTATGACACAAATTACTGCTCAAAGGCTGAGCTGGAAGTGGCTGCTGAGACATGCAACTAAGAGCATGCTTGAGTGCTTGGCCTGTCCTTGCAGCACCAGAGTAGAAGGGGGTGCACATGCCAATGTGCTGGCCACTGGTGTGACACCAAGGCAAGCTGGTCATGCTGGTTTGTTCCAGATAACTCATTGAACAAGTTTATCCCATCCCTGTAAACACTCAAGTACCATCTTACTGACATATTTCAGCAAAGGAAACCTCTGTATTGATATAAACTGCAGATTCCAAACTGCTCATGATAACCACAGTGTTTAGCTTGGCCAGGTGTTTGGTTACACAGATGTCTGGAATGGAGGTGTGGAAGGGCTCATACAATATCATTTGGCATTCCTTCTGTTCTCTCACTTGATGGCTTGAACATTAAGCATCAGTAGGCATTCCCTTTAGGATTCTTACTTTTAAATTTCCATAGTACTCTTGCATAGGAATGGTGGGAGCAAACAAGGCAATTCATTTTGAAATGGGACTTAATTGCTTGTAAATATAATTGTGTGATGTGGTGGTGCTAGATATGCTGACTATATAGTCATTTCCTGACTTATGTTTGTATCAGGATCTTAGGATCAATTTTTTCTCCTCTGTCTTTCTCATGGACTGACTGTGATCCTTCAAAGTCCATCCTCATAACCCTCTGTCCTGGAAGCCCCTTAGCCTTCCCAATGAGAAGCTGTGAAAAATCATCATTGTTTTCATATTTGATGACAGGCTAGCTGTTGGGAAATGAAGGTAAAGAAAGGAGAGCTCCATCACTGTCCAATTTGCTTTGTTGCAAGCTTCTTAGCTTTGTGTCGTATTTTAACAAAGATTTATAACATGCTGACTGGCTAAGGCCTCAGGGTTGCTGGAAGGGTGGGAGGAGGGAACAAAAGCTGCTAATAAAAATGTAACATTACATTATGGTAATTAGCATGAAAAGTGAAGATTTTTATAAATTGCTTATCTGTTTTAATTATTCTTCAGACATCTGTAATATTAATGCACAGATAAAGAACAGTTAATTGGAAAATAAATGAGAGATCTAAATGTATTTTTCCACTCTGTGTATATAAAGGGGAGCCTGGATATTAAATCTTGAACTTTCAAATTCTTTTTGTTATATTGCAGAAATGTACAAATTAATCAAACGTTTAGTATAGAAAACAAGCCTTGACAAATCCCAATTTTGATGGATTAACCAGTGAAGGAGTCCTAATACTGAAGAACCAGGACAGTTGTTTCAATTTTTTTAAACAATTCGTTTGTCACCACCATCACCAGCAAAATCTATCTCTAAGTTTTCCCTATATGACATTTCCTTTATTTTTTTATACCTTCCAGAGACATAATTCTGTCTCTGTTCCATACAGAAAACAACTCATGTCAAGCATGAACAAAATGACTCCAGGATGACAGTGATTTCCCATTAAGTTTTCCTGGGAGCTACTACAAAGCCAAACTATAGGTGTGTCCCTGCTGTTTGCCTATATTAATATTATGTACATACACACATACCTCATCTTTGAGGAATAAATGCAAAAACAATTAACCTTGTGGGCAACCAAAGAGATAAAATTGAAAAGATATGAGGAGAATAAAACCCGAGAAATGTAGGAGATAGAGAGATAAATATCTTTAAATCAAAAGTAGGACTTAGAGTTTCTGCTCTGCTGCAGTTTCATGTTTATTAAAAGGATTTATCCTGGAATCATCAAGACTGAGGCCACTAGCTGTTCATTTCTCCTCCATTTATCTTATTGATTTCCAAGTTATGGGTATTACAAAATCCAGTCATGCAAACCCCCCTCCAAAGTGTTTTGCAAACTCCATGAAAAATGCATTCAGCAAACAACACAGAGTGCACTCTTCCTTCTTTCCTACTTCCACCCTCCCTCTCTCTAATTTTTTTTGCACTATAATGAGCCTACAGCTAATGTTAATCAGGCAATACCCCCTCACATAAATTTGATTTGTGATTATTTCTATTTTTTTTAATTGGTTTGGTTTGGTTTGGTTTGGTTTTTTTTTTGTTTTCTTTTTCCTGGTCAGGACTGGGAGGGTAAACTAGAGAAAATCCTCAGAAAAGAAGAGGGATTAACACCTAGATTAATGTATATGCTGGCATATGTGGAGCCCACTAACTGCAGGACACATAATTGCCAACCACTCAACTGCAAATTCTGCTTTTGGACTGACATATTCCTAAATTTCGTTTGAGAAAATCGTTATCTTTCATGGGTCACTTTCAAGAAGCAGACCTGTCACTGGTCTTAAACAACCAGTTACACATACCATATATGTATAGATCCTGTATTTTGAACTAGTAATTTGACACTGGTTAATGCTAAAACATGTTTCTCCTGCGTTTCCCTATTTATGTGCCAGCTGTAACAGAAACAGTTGCCTTCAGTGAGACGAAGGCAGACTGCCTCCAACATGCCTTGCTTATATGAGGCCCAGTACACCAATACAGATGCTTCCCTCCTGACACCAGCATGAGGTTACAATGGTTTCACCCCCTGTTTCACAGCTTGCTAGGTAGAGACACGTGAGAGTACCAGCCAGGGTAGAGTGAGTTGGATAAGTTCACAGTGGGGTCATGCCTGGCTTTGGTGGAGACAGAATAGCTTGGCCATGTGAGGTGGAACAGGAGCACGTGGAGAAGAATGAGCTTGGGAAAGACTCACTCCTTTACTGCAAAATCAGGAGCTGCCAGATGACAAACATGATCTCTGGTGCTTGAGCTTAGAATTTATGGCATGGTGCCAATTTTATGTAGCATATATTTCGGATTTTATTGGTCAAGTACCAAGTTCTGGTTATTTTTATTACCATTTTCTTTTTTGCTTGACACAGTCACTTATGTTGTGAACTAATCTGAGACATGGGTTGAATGAGAGGTGCTGGCCATGCCTTTAATTTCAAAATAATGAAAGATTTACAATGGATACTAAAGTAGAATAATAAAGCTAAATTTACAGGTTTTATGTAGTGGGCTTTCTTATTTCTATTACCCCCATTAAATCCTAATGGATGTGTTTTATATATGTTATTTGTGTAGCATCTTTTTTCCTGTAAAAAATTGCAAACTTCTTACAGGGATGATTCCCCCAAAATGAAATCTGGTAAACAGAGTTACTAGCACTAAGCCCATTTCCTTAAAGGATCCTCACTTACCTTCATTTTCCAGTGTCGTATGAAATGGGACACTTTATATTCCAGGTAAGTATAATAAATCTCCACATCTTATAGGGGACTTGGAAATTATATGAAGGAGTGAACATACCTCCTTCCAATTTTCTGCTACTTCTCTGCTTGGATACCTCCTGAGGGTGAGATGCAAGTGTGACTGGAGCCCCACAACAGAAATGTAGTTTGATTCATGGCAAGGGGATGCTTCAGACACTTAGGAATCTATTTGGTAAGTTCCCTGTCAGTAGATGAAAAGACATGATATGAGACCTTCTGTTTGAACTTCTCCCCTGAGCTGAGTTTTGTGTAGGAAGAAACCAGACCAATAAAAGATGCCCACAAAAATCCCATGTGCATCTTGTTTCAGCCTATGGATGGAGCCAACACATGGAGGCAATCTGGCTTCTCCCAGTCCACTTGACACTAGGGCTTGGAAAGTGGGCAGTGATCAAGGCAGCAGGGTAGAAGGAGAACCCCTCATCTGTGGTAGATTTGTATGCTGAATGCATCCTTAGGCATCATTTTCTGACAGATGAATGTGGTTTAATAGACAGTGCAAAATAGAAGATGCTGTATGTACAGACCTATGCAGTAGGGGTGACACATTTTAAATATTGCTAATAATTTATATCCAAAGCATCTGAGCAAAAAAACAAAATTAAGATTGCAATTTAATGAAATAAAATTACCTAGCTAGATATTTGAATAAAAAATGCAAATAAGTGGGAGATTTGAGCAGCGGCTTATGAAAGTCTATTCTTCCTTTTTCCATGTGGCTACTTTTGGTTTGCCTGTCTGCTTTTTTGCAGGGTTAGTCTAATTATTTTTATCCCCTAGTGTAAAATATTGTAAATGCACACAGAGTTTGCAGCACAAGCCATGTGTATATGTTTGCTTGCGCATAGAAATGTACATGAATCCACTCATGTATACATATGTATGAACTCTTTATTTTTGTGTTTGTGTGGATACATATACACATGCGCTCAGTATATCCAATATCTTAAGCCACTCAAGATTTAATTTAAGCACACATATTTTCCAGAATGATTCCTTCAGCTATCAGCCACAGCAGTAAGCCTTCTTCTCCCTGCACTGCTCTGATAAAGCTGCCCTGCCATCACTGACATGAAATCTCAGCAAGCTGATGGGTAGATCTTGTTTCAGATATGCATTTTGATGAGCCTTCAGTACAAATCCAATCTGGTTGCAAGCTAGCTGATGCATGGCTGGCCTTCTGTTCCTTATTTAACAGAACCATATTTTTCCTCATTCCATATACTGAATTCTGTTTAAGGATCTCCGTTCAGACTAAATTTGAAAACAAAATATACTTCAGCTGATATGAGGAATCTGTACACAACAGCAAGTGAAAAGAGAGAGCGGCACACGTTTTCGGCCATAATTTAGTACACAGATGGTAACGATAGGAGGTGTTGGTTGCAAGAAATGAGTTGTTCAGTAAGATTCGCTCAGCTGAATTTTGATTTTCTTTCCAGCAGACCTCCTCACTTGGTATTGTTTATGCAAATATACCCTCCTTTCAAAAAGCGTCTGGCTTCAGAAAAGGCCTGGCAGTGGAGCACAAAAGCGAAGTTGTACAGCAGCTACCAGACCTGAAAAGACAGGCTGAATGGAGCAATGGATGCAATATGCAGTCGGCCAGACAAACAGAAGAACCATTCTTTTCTGGGTACCAGTGGTGTGTGGAGAAGGCAGCCTATCCCAGAGGGAGAAAGAAAAGGCCTTGCGATGGGGGTAACTGCCCTGATCCTATAGAAAAAAATAAAAGGCTAAAGGGACCAGAGCCAAGCATTATAGATGCAACTACGCTTAAGACATAAAACTGATTTAACCCACTTTTAGGACCTCTTGTGGCACTGCTAACTTTGCCAAGACAAATTAATTGGAAATGTATGTTGCTTGTAGGTAGGAAACATGACAATGAAAAAAGTAGAACAGATTTTTGCAATGCAGTAACTTTCCAACCCCTAGGAAAGAATGACATTTTCTTTTTGCTGTTAGCTTTAGCAGATAAGTGCACTGGAAATTATTTTTCTAACAGCAAAAATTTAGCTGAGATGAATTCTCTGTACAGCACTGCAAATACATGATGTCACATATGGGCAGAGAGAGCGAGGGAGCACTGGTACAAGGATGTTGCATTGCACAATATGCACATGATAGGGAATACTGGTTTCTTAATGCAATATAAACATATATATGCACTTCTCATCCATGTTTTATTTCTTCTCGTAATGTAAAAGCTTGCTATAACCCACCCATTATACAGTGAAAAACCATTTCGTTATATATGACACTATACTGTAACTTCAGCATTTCCTCCTTATTTGATAAAAACACTATTGTCAGTGTCCACTGTCTTTGAAAAATCTCCTTAAATATTTGAGATAATGCTTCCACCAAGGTTTTAGGCAAAAAGATGTTCATTTTCTAATAGATTCACATTTTGTATATATTTTTTCAAGTGCTGCATATAAGTCCAGCAGGTATGTTTAGCAGACAAAACACATATGACCTCAGAAACTTCCAATGTCATGTTGTATGCCAACTGCAAATTCATCTGCAAATGCACTTACCTATTTTGTTTGCTGTTTTCAAAGGGTTTCATATGTTATGAAGAAACCATTCGCTCTGTTAGGTGAAATTTTTGTGTCAGGTCATTTGTCTATTTAATATATTAATAATGTACATTTAATTTCAGTATTTTTGGATGCATGTCTTTTAAATGAAAGAGCAAGTCTAGAATAGTTGTTTTGAAGGCCAGAGATAGCATGAACAGCACAGAGAAAGCATCTTGAATTGCAGTTTTGCAAATCCTGATCATTAATTCAACCTTATATCTTATTCTTTTTATGCCAGCAAATCTGAAAACAGAGTACAAGAGAGAATGGCATCATCTGCATTTCAGTGGCCTGCCTTCCATATAAAAGCTATCTTCTTATCACTCCTTTTTGTCCCCCTACAAGAAGTGTAGCAGAGACATGGCTTTTCTTGGAGCGTTTTGGTGTTAAAGTGAGGGGCTATTTGCCATCTGTCATCACCTTATCTTTTGCATATCAATAAAAAAATTAATAAACTAATTTCAAGCATATATGATACAGTTAATCTGGTAGGTCCATTGTTAGGAGAGAAATAGTATATTCTTATCAGTGGCTTTAAACAGCTATTCATCATTTCTAAAGGGCAATTATTTGGAATCTATTAAGCTAGAATTCATAATACCGCTGCATACTGAATTTTAAATAGAAATCTGTATTTAGATGAAGGAATACATTAGTATAAGTCATTAGAACACTGAAAATCCATGACTTGTTCATTTTTCACTTCTTTTTTTCCCTGTTCTTTTTCAGAGAATATGAAGTATCAATGATCTGAACATTTAAAGAAAACTCCCCAATGTGTCCTTTTATGGGAAAGTTTGGATAACAGCGTGTTTAACCCTATATTCACTTTGTCTCAGATGTTGCAAATTACTGCAGAGAAAATAAACTATCCAAGGAAAAATATTTCAGTGAGCATACAGAAGATAAAAAGCCAGCTAGCTAGACAAATAGATAGATGGATGTATCTGGATCTAGCTGGCGGGCAGCTAGGATAAAGGACTTGGTTTCAAAATGTTTCCTTGAGATAGGGAGAAAACCCATCAAAGGGCAGGGAATAGATATTTCTTGGTTTTTGTTTTTTTTTTTAGTGGGTATCTCATTTTATTGTGCTGGTTATGCAAAATTGGTTTTATGAAGCTGATTATCAATGAATAAAAAAATAATTGACTAAGAATAGAAATTGATAACAGGACTGGGGAATAAAAACTGTTTATCATCTCAGTAAATTGTAATGAATCTTCTAACAGGAGGCCCACAACCAAGTACAGCAAGGCAAAAAAATCCATGTCCCAGTAGAGATAAATAGATAAGCTAAAAATGACCATTTCATACTGCACATATTTTTGCAGTACATCTGTTTTAAAGACAAGAAAGCACAGCATATGGGTAACTTACATTGGCTTTGGAACTGTGTGAGCACCATTTACTCCAACAAACACACTGTTAAACATCCCAGGGAGCTGTGCAACACACACATGCACACCTTATGTTGGTGCACTAGCACACGTGAGTGTCCCCCCACACATCTTCACACCAAGAAATCCCCTGTCAACAGGCTCAGTCTACTGGATTGGATATATAATAAATAATTAACTAATAGAGAATATGAACATCATATCTGCTGCTTTTTAGGATCCTGTCACTGGTTAATGCTCAGCCTCAATAAAATGACTGCATGGAAGGGACGGTCATGCTTCAGCCTGATGCTTCCTTATATTTGCAAGGATGATGTTAACATTCTGTTTCTGCAGAAATAGAAAGAAATTGCACACAAACAGGGAGGTATTACATAGGATTTCTGGGCTCCTTGTTGCAACACTGTGGATGGGTGGAGAGGACAGACGATGCATATTTCATGCCATGGGCGCACCATCCTCTGCAGACCTCCCACAAAGACAGCTCAGCTTCCCCACAGGACCAAGCAACTGCGAGCCCTTGGGATCATTTCAGTGCAGAGGGTGGAATGGGCTGAAACTGAGGAGAACATTTTATTTTCCCTGAGAAAAACAAGCAGTTAATTTATTACAAACGTGTTTTTTATTGCCTGGTTAATATAGCTCTTCATTATGGCTTTAAAGAGGAGACTTGTCACTTGGCCTCTGTGGTTTTGGGTTGGGCAGAGGATGCTAGACACTCCTAAGTGAGAATGCATTTTTGTTGCAAAGAACTTTCCTAAACTGATTTTCTGTGCTGTGGTCTATGTTCCTTTTCACCATAGGAGGCAGAAGGCCACAGATGTATGACTTGTATGTACAGAACTCTGCTAGCAGTCTTAAACCAGAGCATTCATAAACTAGACTTCAGACAAAGTAGATCTCACTAGGTCCAACTCCCACAGCTGAGTTTGCACTAAGTTTGGACACCTGCTCCCCTGTTTGTGATGTCATTAGTGATGCTTACATGATCACATGATGAAAGATATGACTTGTATACATGAGAAACTGGCATGAATGTGGCAGAAATGGGTCCTAGAAATATTTTATGAGACGTGAACTAGCTGCCACACTTTGGCAACATTGGAGCTTTTTCAGTTTGATCACTGTAATGGACAGATGTGGATTAATAATCATGGGAAACTCAAAATAATCGGACTCCACCTAAATTACAACAAAATAAATTTAGGTTTAAATTTATTACATAATGTATGTCCCATATTTAAGAGAAAATACACAGTAACAGTGGGCCTGTGATTCCTTTCTCCTTGTGCAATCCTACTTCAGGGTAGACATGGTTGAGGTGATGTGTGATAGCAGGGAAACTCAAGAAGCTTTTTTGGATACATGTGTATAATTTAAACCTGATGCAAAATCCCTACTTAGTTTTCAGCATGGGCGTCTCCTAACTTGCTGAAAGAAAGTCAATTTTAAATAATGTCAAGTTAATCCAGAACATATTTTTTGGCACAGCAGCAGTTGCAGCAGTTTGAAAAAATGAAGCTTTAGTTAAACAGAAAGAGAGACAAAAAGCTTTAGAGGGGTCTTTGGTCTAACGACATCTCTAGGAGCCAAGCAACAAGATATTGAATAAGATGATTAAATTGTTGTGGGTGAAAAACTACTGAAAGAGCTGCTAGCCCCTGCAAAAGCAGCAAAGTATGTGTTCAGCCTGAGAGCACAAGAAAGATCTTTGTCGAAATGGAATTATTCGTGTGGCTTAAAGTTAGGCCTGTGCACAAGAAGAACTTGCTGAATTTGGCGCAGAGTGCTCATGCCTTTTCAAAATCAAACCTGGCATGAGTGACTTGATATCAGGTCATTATCATTAGTAGCTCTCAGTCCCAATTAGGAAACTTATACAGAGAACAGTTTGGATTGCAAAAGGCTATACACTCATATTTTAAATGTAAGCTTGAAACACATCCAAAAAGCCATTAATGTTCTCCATTAATTGTCATCTTGTTAAGTTTTATACATTAATGACTTCTCTGTCTTGTGCTGTGCTCTGCATATCAGAGAGAATATCAGCACAGAACCATCTTACTGTCAGTGATACAAGCTGAGGAATGAATTGTTACTGACTCTAAATTTAGGTATCGGGAGAGGATATGCTGAGCAAGTGAAAACACAGAAATAAAATGACATGCCATGGCTTTGTGGATATGCAGCAACAAGCAATCACAGCTTAACAGACACAAGTTAGCTGCTGAATAGACAGACGTCTTGCACTCATTCATGATTTGCCTGAAGGTCAAGGATCTAAATACATCTGAGCTAACACAACAAATGATCAAATAGTCAACAAAATTTGAATCCCAGAAAAAATTCGAGAAATCTCTCTGTAGCAAAAAGGCGTTTCATAAGGTAAAAGGCGCATCCACTTGGACCTAAGTGTTAAAGAGCCGAAGGAATGGCTTCCCAGTAGCAGAATAAAATAGGAGTATGTTTTCTCCCTTCCCATGCATTTTTATTCCAGCTCCAGCTAAATTTATGTAATCATACATGCTTTCTTTTTTCTCCCCTGAGAAATAAGTCATCTTAGTGTTGACACAGTTGAGAGATATTGGTTTTCTCTGCACTTTACCTTATTTCATGCAAGAGTCCCTGCTCATACAAGATCACGAAATGCAGGGGGCTGGTGAGTGACAGAGGCTGTTCCCCACCAAGAGCAGAATCTGTAGCAGCTGTACTGTGCAGAAAAGGAAATACCTTCCTCCCCTTCCTGGCCTTGGGACTGCATTTCTAGAGAGTCCCTCAAAAGGATTATATGTGTGACAGAGATGTGTAACTCTAGTTAAATTCAGGGAGATGCCATGTTTTAGTAAGCAATCCCCTGCTTCCCTCCTCCTCCAAAGCTGAGAAGCCTAACATGCTGCATTCTTAACTGTGCTATCTCTCAAACCCTTATAAAGAGAAGAAGTCATGTTGTAATTAATACATGAGGTACTTGAAAATATTATTGATTTTTTTAAATTGGAATATAAACTGCTGTTAAAATATTTTTAATTCCTGGGTGGTCTTTATTGTTGTATGGTCACAATCAGCTGTTTTTGATTGAGTGTAGGAAAAACATTATAAATCTTCCTGAAATTTACAGTGAAGAGTATAATTCAGCATAGAGTTTTCCTCTGCTCATGGCATTTTAATGATCAATACCATATTATATTATTGCTAGAGTGCATACTGGCATTTACGGTTTGCCACAGCAAAGATATTTGGCAGAATAGTAAAGGTTACTCAGGTAATTTTCCTTTAAACTTGGTTTTCTTATGGAAATCCTTTGGGGAGATCATAGGAAAAATTATTCTGTACAATTTTTTTGTTGTTAGAAAATGTAATATATTTGTCAGGGAATAAAAAACCCTAAACAAACAACAAAACAAGCACTAACACAAAGAATAACAAACTTTTGATAACAAGAATGACTCCTGCACTCCAATGAATTTACCTATGTATATTGGATATTGATATTTTTACATTGGAAGGAACCCACATATCTTTTTTCGTTACCACTACTGGATTCATTAGTGAAAATGTGCTCATGTTCCTCTTGTGGAGGGCAATACACAGGTAATTGTGTCTGTAATGGACACCAGTGTGATTTTTGCAAAGAAATGAATAGGATGATATTCTGTGGTAAAAAATACCTTCTTTCCTGTCTAGCATTAGAGACTTCATTTTACATCCTTTGAGTGAAAGGGGATGACTGTGCTATGTTTTCCAGATAGCAAATATTTACACGGTTTTATTATGCTAAACCCTGCATTCAAATCATCTTGTCAAATGGTTCATCTGCACAGTAGGTCCAGTATGTTTGACATGCACTGTTCTTAATGGGAATCAGCATACTGTTTCCATAGCATAAGCCATGGTGGGTTGCATATGTTGTAGATAAACCAGATTTTTTTTTTTCCCTCACAGGAGCTCCTGGGACCTATTTTTCCCCTAGGAAATCTCAGATGCAAATCTGGGAGCTCAACTTCACATTAATAGAGGACAATTCACAGCAACGGTATGGCCACTTCTTTCAAATTCATTTTCACAGCACCTGTACAAAGGAACTTCTTCCCTTGTTACAGACCAGGCTGGATAGTTTGTGTAGTTACTGAAGTGAGGATAAAGAAGCTCCATCCTGTGGGAACTGAAGCAAAGGTTGGGGTTGGGTCAATGTCTTTCTAAAAACAGGCAGAAAGATATATAATCCAAATTTCTATTTAGAATGAATCATGCTAGTGTCAACTGATAAACACCATCTTGGTCTGTTTCATTACCATTATTGAGGGATTTTTTACTTGCATATGCTTTCTCAGAAGAAGGTGAACAGAGTTTTTAAGTAGCAATTGTAGTCATTGAAAAGAAAGAAGGAAGGAGACCATTCCTTACACTATATATGATAAGAAAATAAGGAATTTTGACTTATTACTAGGTAGGAGACACTTGAAATTTTCATGAAAAGCTATTTGAAAAAACAACAAAGGAAGGCAGATAAAAATCCCACATTATTAACTAATATAATAATATAAATTTCAGCACACAGCATGCACTACAGATAGTCATGGTTTATTGTTACAGTGAATTAACAATACATTGTTAGAATGGATAACATCACATACTCTGGCTATTTATGTGATAAGAAGTCCATTAGGCTTTCACAGTAACAGGGTAGCTTTAAAATTATAAAAAAACAACAACACAAGCAAAAAAGCTTCCCAATCAACAAACAAGCAAACTAAACAAACAAAACCAACGACAATCAAACCAGAAAAACCAAATCCACCACTGTCAAGTTAAATTCTTTCTTAGGTGGAGGGCAGTGTAACCCTGGCCTACCCTGGCAGCAGCAGCAGGAGTGCTCAGACTGTATTGCTTGTTTGTAGCAGATACATGCTTTGCATGCACATCAAAGTGCATTTTAATCTTTCTAATTGAATTTATGGTGCATCCTAACAACCAAACTCGTCACCTTCTCTGCACTTAATATTTTCAGCAGATGGAAGACTAGCTGGTGCAATATCTCCTCCATCCTGAATAAAATAAAAATCCACTAAAATAAAATTCAAAATTCCAAAAATAAAAATCTACTAAAATAAAATCCAAAAATCCACCAAAATAAAATCCAAAATTCAAAAATCCAATAAAAATAAAAAAGCCTAAGCACCACTCCTTAGGCTTTAGCTTCTCATCTGTACCTATAGAACATATCACAATTTGGTTTGACTTCCTTCCTCACCTCCAAAACAGACCTTCCAAATCTTTGTCTACAATAGTGGACACCATTTTTCAAAGATAAATATATTTTTAAAATAATATCAGAAATATTGTTTTTCAGGGAACAACCTAGATTCCTCTTCACCACTTACAAATTGGTAAGACAAACTTTGTTAATTATTATGTGAGTTTAGACAACTAAGGGACTCATAATCTTCCAGATTTGTAGTGTTCATGGATTTTTCTGGGAGAAAAAAGAATTTTTACTTTCTTTTAGGGGAAAAAAAAAGAAAAATAATAAAAAATTAGCATTTTCTCGTAAACTGCCAATTGAAATGAAACATTAATTACTACTTTAGGAAGATGAGAAGGACTCAAACTAATATACTTATTCCCTAAGAGTAATACTTGGCATAGTTATTATATTAATAATTATAAACTCCTTCAAACAGTAACAAATGTATTCAGCATTGCAGCTATGAATTCAGCACTATATTACTGTACACAAAAGCTTCCTAGGGGCATTATATTTTTTGTCTGTTGTTGTGTCTTTCACACACACATTGTTAAAATACAGAAAATGCCTGGAATATGTTTGACATACTGACATAAGTGCAAGAAGTTCAGGACTTGTACAACTTTAGGTGGCATGTAAACAGGATTTAAAGTTAGACTTCATGTACAAATCCCACATATTAAGAAAAAAACAGTGTCTTAGAATACTACTATGATATCATAATGGTTTTGCCATAGAGGCTGTGGAATCTCCATCCTTGGATAATTTCAAAGCTCAGTTCAGAAAAGCCCTGAGCAACCTACTCTGACTTTAAAGACAGCTGTGCACGGACAGCGGGGCTGGACTGGCTGATACTGAGAGCTCCCTTCCATCTTCATTTATCCTATTATTCACTGACCACTTAACCCAGTGCAATATTAAGGAGCAATTGTAAACTCAGTATCTAAATCTACAATATAAAAGCACTGAAAACTTCCAATTCTGTAGGTAGTGAAATACAATATCTCCTTTAAAACCTTTGTAATTCTAGAACCATTTTGATGGATTGAAGTGGATAAGGAGTAATATCAGTTTACACATTTCTGAAAGAGAACTCACTGTTCTCATTGACAGAAAATATTTCAAGAAAACTTTTTAAACCAATTACTCTAGTCTTCTCCTTTATCTATAGCAGACCTCAAAGCTGTTTTTTCTGTCAGTTTCAGTGGTTTTCTTTCCTGAACCTTAGGCCTTTAATTCACACCATTTTTTATTAACTCTGAATTTGATCCAATATTACACAGGCTACTTTACAATATACCTTCTTTTTTACTTTTACAAGTAAATGAAATGTGTCCCTTTCCCTGTGAAATATATGAATTTTTCATTTATCATCATTTTGTTTCTTTGCAGATAACTTTATGAAAAAAATTTAGTTCCTATGAATATCTTGACTGCATTGCATTAAAAACCACTATTGGTTTAGGTAATAGAATATGCAGTACTGAATTAAGAATATTCCCCATGGAAATCATTCACTTTCACTGCACTGAAGAAACAAAAACATTAAGCCTTTTTACTGACAAAGGTACTTTAAATCTCCAAAGACAATTTTTTTATCAGTAATTTTCAAACTCTGACTGAGACTGCCGCTTCCCTTTGGTGTTCTTTAGTAAATTACACATTAATTTTATTTTCATAAGAATCAGAATATTTTCATAAATGCTTAGGCATCTTATTATATCCATATGAAATTATATGGCCATTAAAGATTGTCAAAGAATGTAAACAAGTTGAGAAAACAAATCCCATATAAGCCCAAATCATGGGGGAAATATGGTAGATTTTTTAATTCTGGATTTACCTTGTGTGCACAGCATGTGGGACCCACTGGATGGAGCCACAAATGAAATATTTGTATTAGAGCTGACTCCTTATGCAAAAATTATGAAAAGCACAAGCTGTATATATATTTCCACTGATTTACTTGTTTATGTATTTTAAGGGTTTTTTTACTGAAGGCTTATCATAAGTCTGTCCATAAGCCCTGATGATACTGAGAAACACTCAACTGTACTTTTCCAAGCTGTCATACCAACATTCATAATACTGTATATTTATTATTGTTATTGTTATATGCTCAGAAAAAAAAAAAACTGCTTTGTATTTTGGTAGCAAACAATTTGTTCTGCAGTCTGATTTTTAATTGAAATATTCCCAAAAAACAAATATTAACCATCCCAAGCAGGCCAGGTGAACCTAACATAAATGAGAGGCAGTAAACAGCTGCACTCTTTCTTTTATCCTTTGATTGAGTATATGACTGCCATCAGGCAGAGGCTGCTTCTGTTTAACTGAGTGGCTGAGAAGGCAACCAAATATCTACATGGTCTTCCAGGTATGATGGAGTTTAACATGAAGGCAAGTCCATACCGAGAAAAATCTCATATTATGTGGAGAATTTGAAAGCCACAGGTGCTGCTACAGTTTACTCATACTGTTACAGGATACTCTTACTAATTATGGTGAAAAACCATTAATGTGGCACACCTGTAAATATCTTAGTAACTGCCTTGAAGTGAAGTTTGGAAGAAGCACTTGACAGCACCCTCAGGCACAAGGTGAGATCCTTGGGGCTGTCCTGTGCAGGGTCAGGAGCTGGATTTTGATTACCCTTGTAGCACCCTTCCAACTCAGAATGTTGCGTGATTCTGTGAAGTGTCTAATGTAGGCAATACTTCAATTTCTTCCTGTCAATGTAACTTCATTCACAGCTATTTCATAGCTGACCCCAACATACTCAAAAAATGTGGTTTTATACTTTTAAAGTGGAAACAAAATTGCTAGTTGTGCTCAGCTCTGCCTGTTACATTTTTGAGTCACAAGATTCTCCTTGCTCTTAGGACACTTTCAAGTTCTGTCCCAAACTTGGAGTGATTCCTCTTGTTGTTGCTTCAGATTCCTAGGGCATCTCCAGAACACCTGGGTGCATCTATGTGGCATGCAAGACTGGCTGGCTTTGGGATGTTACATACCCATTAATCCTTCAGTGGCCATCTCAGTAAGGGTTGTTTAGAAGTCACAGCATTCCTTCAATATCTGTAAAGTGCTGACATCAATACCAGTAATATGACAGACTCCTTTAAAACAAGATGTTACCAGAAAGATTGTGAAAGAATGTTTAAAAAAAAAACCAACAAAACAACAAAACAGGATTAAAACTAATGGGCAAGGAGGACCACATCATCTTCCAGGCCATGCCACCTTGAGTAATACTTGAAAGTGGGTCAGAAATCTGACAAATGGATGCCAAATTCAGTTTTGCTGGTTCATGGTAGTCATGACTTTGTCCAATGATAACACCACTGAAGTGTGGCTGCTAAAGAGCTGCTAATTTATGAGTGTGGTCTTATGGCATTTCTTAAGAAGCAACTATTACTTCAAAGAGACACAACAATTTTCTTGCATTGTACAGCTCCTGGAATGTATAGCTCATTTCTCTGAGGTGTGGCTTTATCATGGCAGTGGCTGTTTGTGATGTTCCTGCGCCCAGTGCAGCTGTTCAGGAAACAGAATGACCATCTGCACTGAGTCTGTCCTTGAGACAAGTACGCCTGGGATCTACCAGGGAACCCTGTCTTTAGTGCAGCCATGAAGAAAATCATTCCATCTTTGCCTGCAACTAATGGTCATGGGCTCCTGGTACATGACCTGTGCAACCTCCTCTAGGTGAAGCTCCCATTACAGGGGTTTGGACAAGGTGATCTCCAGAGGCCCCTTCTAACCCAATCATGGAGACTATGTGATTCTGCAATACATGCTGTCTTCCAGTTCCACAAACTAAACTTCAGCAGCATGAGAATAACCACCTCCCCTGCTGTCAGTGTGTTCTATTTGCGTGTGACCTGACAAGCATTAATCCAAGACATTCTTCCAATATATGATCAACTCTTGGTTGGGTTAAGGCAGCTCAGAATTTGTTTCCAATGCTTTTAAGATTGCTTTCACAATAGATAATATCCACTGTTACCTGTCACAAAACAAGCAGTGCCTGTGAGGACAATGATACAACATTCTGTGAGTGCATGTAGGAAAGCAGCCACTCCAGAAGCCTGTCCTGCAGATCAGCTCTGAAACTCTGTGTGCTGTTAGCTAATATGTTTACATGTGCATATGCATCTGTAAATACAAATTCTTCTATTCATATGGCTGTCGTTTCATTTGCCTTTGCCCCGCCTCATATAATAAAAAATAAATCATTGGTTCCCCAAGGCTTAATAAAGTCTCACTGTCAGATTCACCCACATAAACCACTGAGCATCTTACCTTCTTTTAAAATTCTTAACTGATGCCTATACTTTCTCTTTTTTTTCTTTTTTAATATAGCAACAAACTGAGGGTACCTACGAGAGAGGGAGGCAGAAGCTAATGTGGATCTGCCATTTTGCTGTTTGTCTATCATAGGCTTAGACATTAGAACTGAGACCCTGGAGACTCCTTGTGCCTGCTGCAACAAACACTAAAGGATGAGGAAGAGAGAAAGGAAGCGAAGATGGAATGGTAAATTAGTCCAGGGGAACAAACAAAAGGGAAGACAAATCAGAGAAGGGGAGAAAGGGAAAGGAGAAATGATGGCAAATGACAATTTGAGGTCAAGTTGTTATAATACAAAACAAAACACAGACTTATGGTGCAGAAAGGGTCTGAATTAAATTTTCCAGATCTATTTATTTTTTTTTATCACGTGTTGGAAATTTGAAACCCTACTTCTTGGTGTTTAAAGTTACTTTTCCTTTAATACAATCTTTGCAGCAAGTATACCATATAAACACAGTGCTAGCCATCAAAAGCCTTGTCCAGACCCTGAAGAGAACATTTCTGATTCCCTGGTTCAGATGGTTCAAGATATTTGTCTGTATGACTGTTGTATAATTAATTATAAAAGAGGAGGAAGTGAGATGATTATAATATCTGGAGAACTGAAATGCAGACTAAGTCTTCAGTGAGTTGCTCCATTTTTGGCTAATAGAATGTAGGGGTTTAATCAAACACTATAAAAACAAGTATCTTCTATTCACTTATTATTGATAGAAGAAAATAATTTATCACCTTGCACAAACAATATTATCTCAGATGGCATATTAGTAATACCTGTATGGGAACCAAATTTTCATCATTTAAAAAACCATTTTTTTCCTCTGAAAATACAGCTGTTCTCTTCAACATTTATCTTTTAGCAGCTGTTTATTATCCAGTCACAACGTTCAATTTCATTGAAATTATCTCCTAAATTGAATCATAAAAGTGGGAGATATCTGTAACATAATAGACAAATGAAGCGTTACTCTGCACAAGCTGGATATTCAGTTCATGTCTTTGCTGATTGTTGCATTAGTTAAAAAGGAGAAGCAGTTCCCACATAAATGCACACTTTTACAAAAGGATCTCAGCACCAGGTGTTCCCATGGCTCACTTCCTGTCCTGGACAACTCAGAGCCATATCATAGTATACTGGGGAGGTTATCCTTGCTTCATACTTAGTAAAGTGCTTTGGCAGAAGAGCACACTGGAAATTTAATCTCTGTTTTGTGACTCCAACCTCATCACGAAACACGGCAACTGTTTCTGGATTTCAAGCCTTAGATACTCAAACCGAAGAACACTCTTATCCATGAACTCATGAACACATGTTAGAGAATGATTTACAGCTCCTCATGATTTTCCTAAATGCTGTGCAAATCTCTCCAGTATCTGAAGCCAAAGTATTTCTTTGTAATTGCCAAATTTAATCCAGTGAGCATGGAGACATATGCTTGGAGACACATAGCATTACTCTTCCCTTGGGAGCTTCAGCATGCTGCTATTTGATTAGGAGGTTCTGGTGGGTAACATGGTAACTAAATAAAATGTTGCATCGTAAAAATTCTTTATTTGTTTTACACTATGCCATAAAAAGTTAACTACAAAACTCTGCCTGGTCTATAGCATATCCCTTGTTGCTAACATAATTGCACACTCTTCAGGTAGCCTTCTGTATTTGTCACTATGCTTGCAAGTGTTACTCATCCTCAGAGTCATGTACAAAGGAAAAGCTGGGTGGAGAGCTGTGTTTCCTTCACTGTGTCAGGCTTGTAAATCCCTTTTATCAGCTAAACTAGGACTAAATATGACAGAGAAATTATAAATGATGCAGAATTTATTTATAAATAAAGTAATATTATTTTGGGGATCAATGCGCCTGAGGTCTGCACCAGGTTCATCTCCCTGGAAGCAAAGATACAGCAAGGAGTGAATAACTCACATGGAACAAAAGTTCTCACTATCTGAGCAGTGTAATTGAAGAGGTGGGACAGAGGAGGAAATGCAGTTGGAACATTTCTTTTCCTGATTCAATGCCGAATTTTAGTCTAGGCTCTAAACATAATTTCTATACACATAGATTCAGAAACCTAAACCCCAGATGTGAAAAATTATACTCATGCAGACATATCAAAACAAAGCGGGCACAAAGAACTACTCCATGCCAAGATGGCTAGTGAGAAATGATACTTATGAAAAAGATGTTTATTTTCATTTATATTAGGAAGATGTTATGAAGAAATCCTGCATAATTTGACATATACACCAAGTGAACTTTTTTGTTTTATCAAAGAAGGCTGCTTTGTCTAAGGCTTCAGGCTAGCTGGCCAAGCTAACTTACAGGAATATGGTTGTGACATGGCTTGTCCTCACTGCCAGCTCACTCTCCTGATTGCTGTCCTGCTGCTTCCTCACAGCAGGATGCATCAGTGTTGGAGTCTAATCTTCGACAATGTCTCAGTGGCAGGCATCTATCCTTTAATAAGTGGGTTTTACAAAACCATTATTTTAGGTAATGTTTCCACTAATCCTGGACATTAAGTCACAGGCTTGTCTCACCTCTCTGTGCTTGATGAAGGCAAAATTTCAACCCCTATTTCTTTCCTAGGTATAAAATGGCATGTATCTGGAGCTGTATCCCCTTAATGTAGGATGAGATGGGTGAAGACAGAGGCCAATAACATGTCCACTGCTTCTTACATGTTATAAAGTACAGATCTTCACAAGAACAAGTAACAAGGCTTAAATGTGCTCCAGGGCATCTCTTAACCTCCATTTTAAATTCAGCCTTCTCCACTGCCTGGGGAACTGCTGAGGGAAAGCCAGGAGGTGGAAGTTATGTGAAAGTCAAGTACTTTTTCCTTTCCGCTCCCCCCACTTCTTCCCCGTGAAAGGAGGCAGAAGCTGTGTGCTGTTGTTATTGTTCCTTTGTACTGGTTTTCATCTCCTGTTTTCTCACACCCCAGGGACTGCCTTAATAGCCTTCTGTGAAAGAAAGTCTTTAGAGCAAGCATCATCCCTCCAGCCAAATGCTGTAAAGGAAATTCCCCCTCCCAAGCCTACGAGTCTGCTCCCGCATCCTCTGATTAGTGGATTTGCTGGCATGGCTGGCCAGGTGAGATGGGTGAAGGATCAACACTGGGAAAACAGTTTGGGTTTTTTGTGTGGTACCATATCCGGGATGACAGACCTCTGTCTGGGGTGAGTGTCATTACTCTAGTTGCTTTCAAAACACTCCCTCACTTTTCTTCAATGTGGAGTGCATCCAATTTGGGATCAGATTGGGGAAAAAAATGCAGTTACACTTTTTTCTGTAAATAATATATATGTCCTTTATATTTTCTTCGAGTTTAGTATAGGATCAGTGGTCTGCTGATCCATAATCCTTGAATTCACGGTGGAGAATGCAGAAAATTGTTTACTCTAAGGAAAAGAGGTGGAGCTAGAGCTTAATGCCACTGTTTAGTGAGGCAAACTCTACCAAGAGCCCAGACGTGCCTCCCAGACTGGAAAACTGCAGCTGACATAGTAGTATTTAAGCAGTACCTCAAAATTAAAGAATCTTTGCTCTTATATAGTTGTTCTGCACAAAATCTGACTTAATGCTGACATGTTTTGCAGCAGAGCAAGATCTCATATATGGAGATGGAATTCCTCCTGCTCAGAGCTCATTGTACACTTGGGGCTTCTGTTATTGCATTCATAGACATATTGGCTCCAGGCCTGCTCACCAGTGTGGTAAAATGCCCAAAGTTTGCCGTAAGAGCAGAATCAGACCAACTGTAAGAGCTAGACAGTTAAAAGCAAAATAACCCATTCTCCCACCCCTACAGAAACAGCAGAGCATATACCATGCAAAGTGTCAATAAAAAATACAAAACAATGATTAGCTTTCCACATAAACATTTCATCACATCCTTTCTCAACACCAATCATTGTGACAGTCCATGACAATATAAACGATGACATGTTTGAGGTGCTCTAATCCATCCAGCTTGTGTTGCTGTACTTGTCAAGAAAAAAAAAAATCCTCCATAAAACCTATAACCAAAACAAAACTCCACTATCCCACATATGTTACCAATGCTTTCTAAAAACAGCCATTCAACAAGCTAGGCTCTATACCATGACTTCAAATTAAACCATATGTTCATTTATAAAATGAAAAACTTCTGGGGTGAATGAGCCTTGGAGACGGAAATCATGGTTTTCTACTGGGGAAACCTTGGGTGACCTGTGTGCCCATCAGACAAGTTGCTGGACACTTGTAATACTGTGCCATTAATGCTGGCTTCTCCATAAAGGTCCTCTGTTTGCAAAGAAGGGCTCAGTATGTGAACTGTGGGCTTGATTTTTTCCATTTTGACATTATTTAAAAACAAGATCCGACATAATCAGTCTCAGAAACTTTGTGGGCATTGTGTGGAAAATCTCTGGCATACCCAGCCTGCAGCTCACACCTTTCACCAGCCTTGCCTGTGAGAGATGGTGGAAAGAAACCAAAAAAATTTCACTGAGCTCAGACAAAACTTTCATTATAGTTAGTTCTTTAATAAATTGGAGTTATAAAACTCATGTGGAATTAGAAGGAGGGTAAATCAACAAACAATAATTTAAATGCTACACAAGTTTGGTCACCACAGCTTCCCACTACACCATGGAGTACGAAAACTGCCATTCAAGGCCCATAGGAATTATGGTGGGAACATTTCTCCTGCCACTTTGACTTCCATGAAATTCAAATGAGGGCCAGATCCATAAAGCAAGACATCCTGGCATGGTAGCCAGCACAGCATTTGGCTAGCTTTGGGGATGAGGTGGTAAGAGAAGATAGATCAGAAAATGTGAATGGTGGGACCCTGAAATGCATGGATGCCCCAAGGAGGTTGGTTACTTTACATCACCCCTTCTCCCAGGCACCCTAGCCCTTCATATCCCTGTGGATCTATTCCAACCACATCACCACTTTCCTCAACCCAGCTCATAGCACAGGGCAAGGTCTGAAAAGATAAACAAGGGGTCAGAGAACAAAGGTAGAAGGACACCGAGGCCAAGTAGCACTGAACAGACCTGGGCAGGATTTCATGGGGTGGCACTACAGCAGCATCACAGACACAGAGATGGCACTGATACCCAGGTTTGGTTTACTCAGTGTTGCATGCAGTTAGATTCATTATACAGCAGTGCTATGAAGATAACACATATCCAGACTGAAGGATAAAGCAAAAGCCCACTACAGCATAAGCAGAATAACAATCTCACTTTCTGATGTGCCTTGCATCTTACAAAGGTTACTTGTATGATGTAAATGGAGTTTTGGGGGCATTTTAGCAGTGATAATAAGTTCTGTTTTCATGACAACTGTTCCCCATTTCATAGCACAATGTGATATCCCTAAAGAACATTTTCCACATTGTTTTAACAAGAAGGAATTGCATATTTCACTACAATATGCTGGAAAAGTGGGAAGGTGGTGCAAAATATCACCTAGATGTTCTTCACTTCTAACAAGCCACTTATTAGGATGACAAACGCTGCGGGATGCAAACGTCCTTGTAGTACACCCTTTGCATGTTGGACTTTTTTCTTGCCTAGCTAAAACTTTCTACTGCCTCTGAATTTCTCTAGCCTCAGGGCTGCTTAATTTCCAACTCTCTGCTCATGACCTCAGAGGCCTGTTCTTGTTGTGTTTTGCTGGAGACAGCACACCCGCACCTTCTACGTCAGACTGAGAGCTCTGAAGGCTTAGGCATTAAAATGACAGCCCTGTAAGGTACACAGATTACTCAACCTTGATTAAAAAACAAAATAGGGTAATAATGCTTCCATACCACAAGGATAAAATGCCAAGCACTAGTGGAAAGCAGACACCCTGCTGCTGCAGCCCTGAGGCTGAAAAGATAGGCAGGGAGCAAGAGAAACACAGCTAGTGCAGAGAGCCAGCCCTCCACGAGTTGTTTACATGCTGGCCGAGGCTAAAGCGTGGGGGTAGGAAACAGGTTTGTTTTTTAGAATCTGGACGTGCTCCGGTGGCAAGCCTGCCTGACCCCTCACTGGGTGAAGCTCCACGTGGGCCCACCCGGGACCACGGCTGACTCACCGTCTGGGAATCTGGAGTAGGCACGGCCTTTGTAAAAAAAGCCATGCTAGAAACTTACTGTGCAAGATAAACAAGGAAAACATGCTCCTTGGCACACAGGCAGCTCAGATGTTGGCTATTGTGTTCTCCTGGAGTTAATCATCACAGACCAGGCCCCCCTTTGTGGCGGGAGGTGAGCTGCGGCCGCTCACTCAGCGCTGAGGAAGCAGGTGCAACAACAGCTCATTGTTACAGCATTGTTTTGAAAATTGGAAAACTTGATACAATTTCAACTCTCTCCCCCACCCTGTAACCCACCCTGGGGAAGCAGGGCAAAACTGGGCAGTGCCGATGCAGGTGGCACAGCTGGAGGAAGGGAGGCAGGGCAAGCCTGCATGGCCACCTTGCCCAGAGACCCAAAGTTTACTCTCACCTGTGTTTTTCCTCACTGCCTTAGAGCTTGACCTTGATCCCTGTTGGAGGAACAGGCCCTCTGTGCAGTCTGGTCACACTTGTGTGCCAGCTTGGGGTCACCACCAAGGTCATTAGCCCTTACTCTAATTACAGCTTCACCATCCTGGGCATGTCCTGGAGGTCACATTAAGCAGATGCTCAGACACAAAGTCTCACAGGCTCCCTGGGCAGTGAGCCAGACACAGGACAGGCTCTCTGATTGATCTGCCCCCTTTCCAGAGGCTGCGTGTGTGCATTACCACCAAGCAGATCCCAGCATGCTGGCTCTGGGCATCTTCAACTGGGAGGCAGATGTCTTACTCCATTTCTTCTCCTTCTCCCTCTTCTTTCCTCAGTCCTTTCACACAATGCAGTTAGTTACATTCTGCTTATTAGACCTCATCTTTGCTGCTTTTTGTAGCACTGTTATGCAACAATAGGAGACCTCCCACTGCTCTCAATCCCAGTCTGCAGGCGCTGAAGGTCTGATAGCCATGTTTTTGTCTATCTGAAACGTGCATGTTTGCATTTCATCCTTGTTTCTAAGGAACAGATGTATGTGTTCTTACTACTTGTTAATTCTTGTTCATTTTGGCTACTTTGGCTAACCTAGATGGCAGTGGGTTAAGGAAGTCACAGTCACACAAGGATGAGAGGGCAGGATTGAGGTATGTGTTAGTGACACTGATAACCCATTCTGATCCTCTTCTGTGATTGTAGGAAGGGCTTCATTTCCCAAAGCTCCACTTTCATGCTCCTGGGGAATAGCAATGTTTTACAGAGGAAAACAGGACACAAGAGCAAGAGGGCTTTTCAGTCTTTTATAGATTTTTAGTTCTTATCCAGATGATTTTCTACTAAGTCTTCTTTGTAACTAGCAGGTGTAACTAGAGGGGAAAAAAAGGATAAATTAAACTCAAAAGTTTTTGGGGTTGGTATTGTAAAAAATTATTTGGAGTGTAAGTCCTTCAGGCAATGCTCCTCACAATGCGTCAAGAAAAGGCAAAGACAGAGAAGCATTAATTTTGACACAAATCCATAAGACTTTAATCCTTGTGTTTATATAAATGTATCTGTCTTTATTAATAAGAAAATAAATGGCCAAGATGAAAGTGGTAAGTGATAAGATTAATTCACAATTATGACATAAACATCATTGTTCAAGAATGGCTAGTAAGGTAATAGTAACTTCTCAAAAAACCCTGTACAGTGTGGTGGCATAGGATTTTCTGTTGTCTTTACTAGAGCTTTTTCTGTTTAATATCTTGTACTGATTAAATTGTCTGTGATTTAGTCTGGAGTCTCAGCTCTTTTATGAGAGTCCACCTAACTGCAAGCTCTGCAGATGCCTTTATGGGGTCCCTGAAGTGAGTAATTAGAGTAACCTCCTTCAGGTGCCCTATCTGTTTAGTAATTCAGACAGCCTTATAAAGCACTTGGAAATCACGACAGAAGTTTGTCACGTGAGACGCTAACCCCTGTTGTGCATAATAGCCTTGCTGGTTGCAAAGCTAATATTTTGCATCCTTGCAAGGAGCTCTACCGTAATTCATCTGTTAATGTACAAGAAGGGAAGGGATGAAGGTATTGAATTCAGTTAAAATATATTTTTTGGTTATTTATTTAGATAATTGAGGCATGTGATTTCCATAGATACAACAAATGCTAGGTGCTACACAACAGATCAAATGCTCTGTAGCTTTTTCTGTAATTTTGAATGTGGAGCCACACAGAAGACCCAGAACAGGAATAAAATCCTCACTGTAAAAGGGACAGCAAAGCTGTGAAACACAGAAGCACAGAATATGACAGTATGTCATGTGGTTAAATGCAACATGAGAACAGGTAGATTTTCTTTTAGATGCAAATTCTCAGAGCTGCCAAATGCCAGCATCTCCAGCAAATTTAGCAGCTCTGTGTATGCTTAAAGTCTCTCAGGATTTTTTGTACCTTTTTTTTTTTTGGTGGAGTCATTATCTTCATTCTCTTTCTCTCAGCCCACACTGATTGAAGTGTCTACATTTAGACAAACTTGAACATCTTAGGCGAGGATTATTCATTGACATTACTTTTGTTTTCAATGTACAGGCATTTCAGCATTTGGAACTTTATTAGAAAGTGTTGCATAGCCAATAAAAATTTGCTGAACATTATTAGCTTGTTAGGATCACTAAACATTTTTTGAAGATAGAGAGGACTGAAAAATCTAATCCTGTAGATTTGTCTTTTTAGGTGCAAGTTGGAGTTTTAAAAAGAGAATTTGTGCTTTGAGGTGTTAACTTTAAAATAGATTTCTTCCACTTCCCTGCTATTTTTTCATCTCAGGGTCTGCAGCCTGGACTAAGGGAAGTAGATTGACTATTTTTGCAGTAGAGTTAAGCAGTTGTTCTTTCCTTCTTCATTGACAGAAATTACACAATTTTCTGAAGGAAATTTTTCTTACATTTTGATAAAGGAACTCCTGAAGAAGCTGAGCTTACAACAGAGAAGGCTGTAGGGTGTAACTGTAGATCTCATGAAGAACTAGAATGTCTGACAGATGTAGGTCTATAAAAACCAGGGATTAACCCAAGGATGAAAATCATCTTCATCCTCTACAAGTTTCAAAAGGATTCAGATGCAAGTTTTCAGCTTCAGTCCTTCTCCATCTAAAACTTTACAATAAAAACCAGGTGAAATTAACTCGTACGTCCTATACACTAGAAGAAATAAAAATTTTGAAATTTCCAACTCCCTACATTACAGCATTCTGCTTCACTTTTAATATGGAAATAATGAGCAATTATTTATTATTTGTAATAAATAATTGACCCCTCAGAGCAACACCCAATACATGATGTTGTCCATGTGCAGTCAAGGGACAGGATGAGTCCTCAGCCCCTCTTTAGCTTTGTTTGTGCCCTGAGCAGAAGTGCTGTGCCCCCACTAGGATCAGAGTTGCAGAGGTCCATCAACTGGTGGCAACAGAAGTAGGTATTGAGATGACTGATGGGCCACCTTCAATAGATGATCCAGCTTTAGCTGTTGCAACCTGTTCCTGGAGTGTTTCTTGTCTTGACTGGGAGAGGACCCACGACTGCCTACACTCTCTGTTCTTTCCCT
>NW_005054325.1:2689441-2692415 GCF_000277835.1 Geospiza fortis | reverse complement strand
AGTTATCTTCCCCCTTGTGCACTTGAGACCATCTTAGATAGAGTACCTAATTTCATAGCAAGCCAATCTCTGTTTATTCTTGGTGAGTTTATTCCAGGATATTCCTTGCTATTCCTAACTCAGATATTTACAACTCTATTCTCAAATAATGTCCTTAAAGCTATCTCTTCTATACCTTACTTATAGATGACATAATTTTCTGCATTAAAAAAAAAGCTAGCCCATTGCAGTTTTGTAATTTTTTTATTATTATATTATTATCTGCAAACCCAATACAATGCTGTAACTCACATAGGCAGTTAAAAAAAATTCCTTTGGATTGTGTTCTTGTGCTTTTACTGTATCCTACAAAGACAGTAATTTTCTAAGTGTATTCAGGTGCTGTACTGCTGCTGTTACCTTAGAGATTTTTTTTCCTTTTTCTATGTTGTGTGTGCATTTTGGTTTACAGCGTATTAACAGAACACTCAGAAAATCTAGTAGTGGGTGTCTTTTGTATCAGCTTTCCAAAGCAAAGAGCTGACAGTAGGAAGAAATTATACTCAGTGTGCACTGACTAACCATCCATGGATTCCTTTATAAACCTTAGCAGGAAAACAAATCTGTAAACTCAAGATGAGGTCCTGAGACAAAGACAGGATGTAAATTCCTGCTTGGTACTTGCTTCAGATGAGCACAATCAGATTGCTGCTAACAGCATTTCCTACAGAAAAGATATGGGGGAGTTGTGAAATTACCTAGCACACTCCAGTTTAAAGTGGTACTGACCATGACTCTTACTGTGTAAATTGTGAAATATTTGTCTGGGTAAATTCAGTGTGAATCAAAAGCTGAATTCTTAGTCCATACTCTTTCTTCACCAGTTTGCTAACAGTTAAGGTAATTTAGAGTAGTCATTTCCTTTTGGAAGAGTATTCATATATTTGCTTACATCCTTCCTTAAGGAACCCAAGTAATTTGAACTGGACTATTCCAGGCAATTCACCTACTGCTTACAGAGTCTGTCCCCCAGTGAACTTGAAAAATTAGAAAGATTAATTTAAAAAATATCAGAATGCTCTGTCTTTCTACTCCTGACATTTCTTTTTCCTGCCTCTTTGTATGTGCCTAGAGACATTCACCAAAGTCAATGTAGAGTATTCACTTTTCTGACAATTTGGCTATTTTTCATATACTCACTTCCAAAAAAGTTATAGCAGCTACCAAAATGGAAAAGAAATGTGCATTCCCACTCATGAATAAATAAATTCGAGTGGAGCAAATATTATCTCATAATTTCTCAAAATGGGAGTAAGACTTCTCTAATGAAGCAAGCATTAGAGACGAAAAGAGATCACCCATCTGTGCTGCAGAGTACAATGCTACTGTAAAAGATTTGGCCTACAGGCCAGCCTAGAACTTCTAGTCATCTTGTTTTGGATAGCAAGTGACTGTAATGCACTAGAGAATGCACAGTGATAATTCAAATTGTCTCTATTACAAAGTCTTCTTGCCATTATTGATCTGTCTTTTGGGGTGTATGATGAGATGTGATAGTGGCATTCTTCTGGGGGATTCTGTTACTTGTAGAGACCCAGATAGAGAATTTTTTCACCATTCTTTTTTGCTGCTTCATCGCCACAGTGCACTGCACAGAGCACAGCTTCTTTAGAAAGTATTTACTATTGTGGTAATGAGGAAAGAATGTGCTAAGAGTGTACACATAAATTAAATGTTAATCACTCAGAAATTATTACAATTTGATAATATACAAAAGGAATCCATCTCCCTTGAAATTAACGCAAAATTATTTAAAATCTCAATATCAAAATCAAAACAACTTTATAAAATGATATTTTAATTTAAATTGCTTAAATGGAATGCTTTAGTGTATTCCATTGGCAGACAGACATAATCCCAGTACTTGTATAATAAGCTACTTCAGTTAGACAGCAATTAACTTTTTAAATTCAGTAAGTATTACAAATTGTCAATTGCTTTCTGAGAAAAAGTGTCTAGAGATGAGATCAGGTACTTCTAAATGAGTGTAACAAAAATGTACCAGTATTAACTAATTCTGGAAGATTGCCTATATTCAAAATGGGGTAAAGCTAATGCTTTTAAATTTTAGTGATAGACTATTACTCCCTGTTATTTTTATAATGGTGTTTAAATTCCATGATGAATTGTGACTAAATTTTGCATATAGTTTAGGCTGAATAAGTTTCCTGCAAACTGCTATATGAGTAGAAAATTGTTTCCTTTTTTTTTTCTACAATCCAAAAGGGAACCAAAAGCAAGGGCAATTGAAAAAACCCTCAGAGAGCTGTTGAACAGACTTTTTTAGAAGTAGCTTGAATAGATTAGTAAAATGCCATTAACCTTCAAGGATGTTATATTCCTAAATCTCTTTGTATCGTTTTCAGATCTCAGCTTTGGTACTCTTTCGGACTAGAACACATTGCAAATGAGAGAACAGAGAGAGGCTTGCAGTAGAAGAACTCACAGGGCTGATGAAAAGGGCTTTTAAAGGTAAAAGAGGTTCCTGCAAAGTTCACTAGGTCACCTCCCTGCCAGGTATACAGTGTCTTCTGTTTCTGCACTCACAGTGCCTGGGAATGGGTTACATTACAATAATTTTTAAACCTCTGTGCTATCCCTTTTTTGCTGTGCTGTTGGTGATAGTCTTCACTGATTGCTGGTAGCATGTGAAAGGGGAAAATATGCTATCAAGATATAATGCCAAAGCAGCTGCTAGGTGCTTGTGGGTAGAAACAGAGAGAGTGTGGCTGTGTAAAATTTTATTTCCTAGAAAACCAAGAGAAAACTTCAGCATATTGACTAATGTGAACAGTTCTAAAATATAGGTGTTTTGTTCTGGTATGTGACTTGTGGATCGCTGTCAGCAGAGACATGTAAAGGTCATCATCTCAAAGACATTAACTCCCCTCCTGGGTACCTGCTTGGTTGCTCAAAGTACCAAGTCTTTATTTTC
>NW_005054325.1:2682665-2689431 GCF_000277835.1 Geospiza fortis | reverse complement strand
CATTCCTGCACACAGTGAAGCTGGCTGTCTGGAGAAAGTCTTTTTTATCTAAATATTCATTAATCTGATAAGTTACGAGTAACTGCTCTCACTCTCATAACACTACTGAGCTGGCAAACCGAGAGCATTTTTACACATATTACCCTTTCATGTAGAAACACTGGGAAAAAGTAGCTGGCCATGGAATTACAATGAGCACACCAGTGACAGAAAAAAGACAGGGAGAGCCTATGAGGCAAAGGGAGAAGGGGAATGCTGCAGCCAGGCTGGGATAGCTGGAGAAGTGATGTGAAGGTGGAACTGGAAGGAGAGCAGGCTGGAATGTTGTTGGCAGTGCAAGCTGTGCTGAAGGGCAGAGTGCTGTGTAGGTAGGTGGTATACAATAAGGAAAAAATGTCTACTTTCCTAGGGCAGATGAAAAGAGAAAAGAGAAAAGTTCCAGCCTCCAGGATTCACATGGCTTGCCAAGAGTTGTCTGTTAAAGTGTGTGAAACAAGCATGGCTAAGAGATTGTTTCAGTCTTGTGTGGAATTCCAGTAACGTAAAGTAGAATATCAGGCATTTTGCTTCTTTCTTTCTCTTGAATATTTTGAATGCTTATGTAAGTTTCTTAATAGAGTGCAAACAAAACACTAAATGGTTATCATTTTTTGGAGGAAGTACTTATTTTAGAAGTAGGGGGAAGAGGTCAGTCCTGCCCATGGAAGCTTAAAAAAAGCCCAAAAAATGATGGGAAAACTTTTTTAAAAATATATCATTTTTAGATATATAGTTATTCATACATAAAGTAGTATACACAATGGGTCATAATAAAAAATCATATAGAGACACGATAATCTCACTTCTTTTATCAAAATTTTATTTTTATTTTCTTTTATTCTTTATTCTCTTCATACTTTTTCTTTTATTCAAAATTTCACATGGAGAGCACTAACCTGATGCAATAATGAGGAAGAAGAGAGGGAAAAAGCAAAAAGAAATATGTCTGAGTGTATTTCAAGTATCAATTTTGGATTTTTTGAGGAGAAAAACATCTATCTTAGGATTCATTGAGGAAACAATTGGGTGATTTGTCCAATGAAAGCATAATTTTCATATTTTCAGGAAGAAAGGACATCTGCAATCCAAAAAGCTGAAATTGGATTATTGCCTCCTGTTAAGTAACTTTCCAAAATCTGTAGCTTTTTTTTTAAATCAAATATAATTTCAGCTTGCAAAGAATTTCAATCATATACATAAATGAAGTGAGGTGAGAATACAGAATCAATGGGGTTGGAAATGAACTACAAGATGATTGAAGCCAGTCTTTGACCAATCACCCCCTGGTCAGCAAGATCACGGCACTAAGTGCCACATCCTGTCATTTCTTAAACACCTCCAGGGATGATGACTTCACCACGTCCCTGGACAATCCATGCCAATGCTAAATAACCCTTTCACTGAAGAAATTCTTCCTGATGTTCAGCGTGAACCTTCCCTAGTGCATCTTGAGACTATATCCTTTTGTCTTGTTGCTGGCTGTGTGTGAGAAGAGACCTACACCCATAACTGCACCCTCCTTTGAGGTAGTTGTAGAGAGCTGTTATCATCAATAAAGGTATTAAACAATACTGGCCTCAAAACTGAGCCCTGGGGAACCCCACTAGTGACTGTTCACTGACTGGAGGTGGCATCACTCCCCACCACTGCCCGGGCCTGGCCATCCAGCCCAGTATTTAACCCAGCAGAGTGCCCCTGTCAAGTGTGAATATGTTCATTCATATGGAGGTATAAAAGAAGACATTATTTCCATTAAAACAATTTTAACGATAGAATTCTTTGTGGTGTCACTGCCTGAGAATTAGGAATGGACATCAGCTGATTTCACACTTATCTGGGCAAGACCTTTGTCTCAATAACTTTTTGGGGCACAATTTTAAGGTTTGGTTTGGTTTAGAAAGGTTTTGGAGAAGACGATGGCGAAAGAGATTACACATATCAATTTTTAGTAATTTCAGGATAAACTGTCTTTCTGATGGGTCCTGACGTGACCTGCTTTTAATGAAATGGTTTTACATTATACTTTCCTTCTCAATGCCACACTGCTCAAGTGTAGCATTTCTGAATTCTTGCCAAGTGCCATTCAAAGCAGTAGTGCTTTGGGAATGAAAAGAGAGATAGTCATGTCTAGGGCTCACAAATGCAAGTTACAAATTCCTTGAGAAAGGATTTGTCTGCTTTTATTCTTTTTTCTTTTCTTTTGAGATATCCACCCCTCATTCATATCTTTAAGTTACCCCCCAAATAATGATAGATATGTTCAGGGTGACTTTTCTTATGGGCTGCTTTAAGAATTCCTTTACCACTTGCGCATTGTTTGTTTGTTTGTTTGTTTTCAATTAAAATGTCATCTTATAAAAAGAGAGGGGAAAGCCCTTGCCCAGACAAGAAAAATCTACCTTTAATGGCAGATCTATCCTGTCTTTCAAATTTTCATTGCACACAGCATTGTATTATACCATCAGTAGTCTTGCTGACAATAGCACAACCTCGTTCTTTGTAATGACTGTAATGCAACTTCTTAATGAAAGCAGTCTTTGACAACACTTACCAGCATAGTAAGACAAGATAAGAAGCATTAAAAAACTCTTTCAACAAATCTTGTGCTACTCCTCTTTATCTTCACCTGCAGAAAAGCTGCCTGCTGGTACGGAGCAGGTGGATATTTCACTTTGTTTCATGATCACTAATCCTCTCCAAGTGAGTCCTCAGTACCCTTTTAGCTTCTAACTGGAATGCTGCAGCAATAGATGGGGAGCTGCAGTAATATTTATAAACACACTGTGTAAACAAGTGAGATGATAGGAAATGCAGCCCCACCAAGACCCTGCTTACTGAAAGAAAATTCTCCTGCTTTCTTGTTATCATTTTTTTTCAGCATACAGAGATTCAATCAGATGAGCTGCTTAGTTAAAGGTCAAAATGGAACTCTTTCTCACCCTTTTTCATTTTTTCAAGCCAAATATTTTGTTTGCTCTAGTACAGTGAAAAGAGAGGGTAAAAATGTGACAATATAACCTGACTAAACTAAGGATTATCCCTCATTTTAAATAACTGTGAAACATTTCCAGCACTTTTAGTTTTACTTTTTAGTAAATCAATCAAGTTAATTGACATATTTTAATGGTATCTGTTCATGAGACAGAGGCAGCCAGGACCGACTTGACTTTGGAGAAGGGTGAGACAAATTTTGCACTGACTTAACATACCTTACAACTCCAGTGAAACCAATATATGTGCATATCTACAGAACACAGTCCAGTCAATCACTGTGTGCTTTCTTTGAACAAATACATGCATGCATGTGCACATTTTTAGTCCTTTGAAGATTTTTCTCTCAAGGCCTTGCTTAATTTCAAGTTACAGCAAGTCCATCCTATTTCATTATATTTATCATGATACCACCCCAGTCTGCATAAAATGTGCAGGGTCAATAGCACCAGTAGAGTGAGTCTGTCTAGGTGCTGGAGATGAAGGGTCAGGAACAGAATGTTATTCCCGATAAATTAAATCTGCTGCTGCTCCTTCCATTTTTCTGCAAAAAGCTACGAGTCTTTTCAGAGCTGTGTGTTCAGACTGCTGGAGATAGAGACCACCTGTTCTTTAAATGATAAGGAGAAATAAATGAATTTAATACTGACAGCTCGTTAATCCATCACCTGATGGCCACTGCACTGAGGCCTGATCACAATTTACAGAAATTCATGTATAGTTGCCTGAAGCCCTATTTAGTAATATCTGCACAATCTATGAATGAATCCAACCTAGACTCATATATAATAATCATAATGGGATTAGCTGGCCAATATTAGCTCTCACCTTCTGATAACCCAAGGAAAGGTTTTTCCCATTATTCTTTCCAACATGGTAGCTCATATTAAATTTAATGCATGCCAGAAAAGTCATTCTTATTCTTTTCTAACAATTGGAACACATAACCCAGTTGGAATGGGTAATCCCTTGGTTTTTATGAATTATACTTAATTGCAATTAGAGACCTAAGTATTTTTCCCCCACATTTTTTAATATTGTTTGTATTTTTAACTACAAAGTAGTTCATGGACAGACAAAAATATTCTATAGGCACCTGCAGTTATTTTATGTGCATTTGTCAGTAAAACTTTTTTTGCTAAATCCTAGGGCTCACTGCATGGGACTTGCACACTTGAATCATTTAAAATGAATACATATTACTCAGCTTGAGGAAAATCCCTGATTTTGACCAAATCACTCCATACACCAAATTTTCAAAGACAGAGGGGGCACATTTGCTAAGGACTAGCCAGGGTTGCTTTGTTGGTTCTCCCAGCTGTTTGGGCACAATGCTATGCAGAGGTTACACATAAGAGGTGATGGTCAGCCTCTACCTCTGACCTGGCTCTTGGTGTCAGTGGAGCAGAGGAGCACCTGAAGGACACTGTCACTGCTTGCATTCCCAGTGGAGGATGTGTGGCTTGTTTCTGCAGGTGCTTGGCTGTAGTCACTTGTAGTGCCAGGAAGGATGCCCACTTCTGTTGACCGTATGCTTGGGTTTTGAATAAGTGCTCATCTCTCTCCATCCTCTCTACAGAAGCACCACTTATGGAACACAGGCTTGTAGATGCTGCATGAGGAACCAGCTGACAAAACCACAAAGAATCATAGAAGCATTGAGGCTAGAAAAGATCTTTTAGACCACCAAGTCCAACCATTGCACTGCTAAGTCCACCACTACAGCATGACCCTAAACTCCACATCTACACATCTTTTAAATATCTCCAGGGATGGCAACTCAACCACTTCCCTGGACAGCCTGTCCCAGTTTTGGCTACTGGAACCCTACTGGTGAAGAAATTTTTCTTAATGTCCAATTTAAACCTCCCCTGGAGTCATTTCCTCTTGTCCTATAATTTATTTCTGGGCAGAAGAGAACAACCACCACCTTGTTACAACCTCCTTCAGGCAGTTGTAGAGAACAATAAAGTCTCCCCTGAGCCTCCTTTTCTCCAGGCTAAATAGCCACAGCTCCCTCAGAAGAATTGTGCTCCAGACCCTGTATCAGCTCCATTGCCTTTCAGAAGCTGTGTTTGAACCATCCAGAACCACAGTGTTCATTACAGAGGGTTCTGGTTGTCATGACACTGAGAGACCTGCTCCAGGCAACTGCCAGTACCTTTGAATTTCAAACATTTAGCAGGTTTCATTGCTTCTCTGAACCACATGCTTCTACCTATCCATAATATTTTATAATTTAAAAGAAAGGCAGAAGGATAGGTCACATATAATGGAACTAAATAAATTTGTTTTGGAGGTTGCGTGATGAAATATCATCTTTTAGATAAGTACTTTTAAAACATCCTGACTTTAGTACAAAACATGAAAAATTGAGACCTTTAGGTCACAAAATAGGTACAAATAAACAGTTTGTTGTTGTGCTCCTTTCTCTCCATAAATGAATAATGTAAAATGTTTTTCTGATTGGAAGTCACAAAGACTGCCTGCCACAGCAAACACTGTCAAGAACAGGTCAGATTGATCCCATGCAATTCAGTGTTGTGAGGGGTTTAAAAGCAAAAAAAAGTACAATTACCAGACACCAGGAGCTCATTTTGCATTGCTAAGTTGTTATGTCTCTGTTTCTCTGCTCACCGCCTGCTGTGGGAGAATAACAGTGTTGTTTCATGAGTACTTACATGCAGAGTGCCTTTAAAACCCTCTCTGCTCTTCTTCTCAGTGCCAAAGCTGAGACGAACATTTACCTTTTTACAAATCATAGAAATAAGGAATCAACCCCCCACCTCTACCCCCGCCACATGACAGTCTATGAGAGGGCACAGAACTTCATCAGCCAAAGATTGGTTAGCCAAATGGCCACATCATAGTCCAAGGAGACTTACAACCTCCTTCTTCCCTTGCCCATGTACCAGCAGCAAGCATCTGCCTTCTGTGGCCAGCAGAGAGTTTTGGTACCGTGTACCCAAGCATGCAGGGAAATAAAAGTTTGTTGTGTGTAGCCAATAACATGGCACAGAAGTCTGGCATTGGTAAAATCCCCCTTGAAAGTGGATTTTACTTGTGCCGGCTTTTCTCTCATCTTTTCATTGGACTGTGTGCTGACTGGAAAACCCCTGAAACCGGAAAAAGGGAAAAAGGGAAAAAGAAGAATCTGCCTTGCCTTCCATCTTACTGAATGTGAGAATGAACCTGACTGCATGTAAGGAGAAATCCAGGGATGACAGGGAGAAAAGCATGTTGGACAGCCAAGGGACACACTACCCCTGTGAGGGATCTCTCTTTCTAACTTCCCTGTTAATAACTAACTGTCCCAGTTTGTCTGCAGCATCTCTTTACTAGCTTGGTGTGTCTCTCCTCAGCAGGCAGTAGAAATGGTATTAATGGAGGTTGGAACTAGAAATGCAATGTTCAGTAGTTTTATGGAATATATAATTTCATCTCATCGGCCAAGGGCCAGGATAGGACAGCTTCCAGCAGGAAAGGACACGTAAAGTGTCACTGATGGATTTGGTGATGAAGAAAATAACTGAGAAGAAGCATTCTCAGAGTGGCCCCATGTGATGTGTGCACCAGGCGCTCCTGATAGGGGGGCTTCTAATGCCCACAACAAACATTTTTAAACCTGCTGCCTTAGCACTTAACTCCTGCTAGAAGGTACAAGCATGTGATTTTAATTTGAAAATATTCCTTGGGATGAGCAAGGGGGAAATAAAGTAAAACAAATTATTAACTT
>NW_005054325.1:2679206-2682623 GCF_000277835.1 Geospiza fortis | reverse complement strand
ATGTCAATCAGTTGTTTTCTTTTCAGCTTCACACAGTCCCATTAGGTAGCGTGTTGTCAACAAAAAGAATATAATTTAAACACCTTGGGCTTTTTCTGTGATTATCCAAATCCTATTAACAATGCCTAAGGAGCAGGTTTGCTATTGGGTTTTACTGCTGTAATATATATGTGCATGCTTGGGGCATACATTTGAAATTCTCTGATCTGTTTTAGGTCTGGTATTACTCAAGGTACAACTAGATGGAAGAGATTAGGCTCAGTAGCTGCTTAATATTGAACATCATCTTTCCAGGTAATTTGGCAATACTGCACTGAATAACTGATCATTAACAAACCTTTTTCACAGTATTGCATTTTTGATACTGTCCAAACACTGATGATATACGATTTCAAGGAGCTGAAGTAAGGTTTTAAACATACAGTCCACTTGAACAGCTATAGCATAAAAACATAATGCCAGCCTAAGTTGCATACTGCCAATAAAATAAAATAAAATAAAATAAAACAAAATAAAATAAAATAAAATAAAATGAGGCTAAAAAATAACTGAGGCAGTCTCTATCTTATCTGTTTAGTTTTTTCCCCAGTTCTGCCCATTACTGTTTATCCCTGACACTGATATCTTCTGTTGCATGGAAGAGCTCAGAGATTCACTCTGTAAAGGACACTTCTGAGGAGCTGAAGCAGTCGTATTCTTGTTAATTACTCTTGATTTTTCTTCCCTTTTGTTTCATTGCCATTCACAGAAGGGCTGAAGCAGAGAGGGAAAAAGTTCAAGACAAAGGAAGCACTACTGGGAGAGAAGATGTCACAATAGCTGGAGTGTATGGGAAAAAAAATAGAGAGGGAGTAGTCTATAACAGAGTGTCTGCTCCTGTGAGGCCCATGCAGAAAGCTGTTCAGCAGTTCAGAGTGCCATATGCACCTGAAAGAATGCATGTGTATACATATATATGTTTATTTCTAGCCTCATTTATATTCTGGCTTTGGCATTGTTTGATAGTAAAGCACTTGATAGATACTGGAGGGAGAAGAATTATTTACTCTGCTCTCCAATCTGAGTAATTGACTTGTGGCTTGACTTTTTTTAGGACCTCTATAAGGATATGTAGATGCAGCAGAAGAGCTCATTTTAGTTTGGTTTCCATAAGAAGAGGCTGCATATACACTGCAGAAGTGCTGGGTGCTTGAGTAGAAGTCTTAATGACATAAAAGGGTGTTTTTGTTTTCCCAGTTATTTGAAATTACAATTGCATAATCAGAATTGTCAATAGCTATTCAGGCACAAAGCTGGAGTTCCTCAGTGTTGTTCTACATCCTAGCAAATAACTACAGCAATCAAGGATCACACTATGTGAGCTCTGTGTGTGAAAATAAAGGTGGAATGTGTCCTATATTGTGTTGTAAAAAGCTGCCTAGGATCAGTAGAGAAGCAAGTCACATTCTTGAGGTAAAAATGGCATTTTTAAATTTGACATTCATGAAATCGTTTCCATCAGTTTGGCTGATGAGCCATGCCTGACATTTCTAAAATCACTGTTAAAATCACAGTCATACTGAGATCAAAGCCTGAGTCTGCACTAACTCCAGTGAGGCCAAGATTTCATTTCTTGATGTCAGCATCTTTGAATATCTGCATCCCCAAACTCAGTTGTGTGAGTTATCACACCAGTCCCAGTGCATTTCAAGTGCTGGCTCTGAATGTTTCTCTCTCCTGAGATAAATTGGTATGTCTGCTTTCTCCAGAAAAATAGCAAAATTCTCTGAATTCTTTGCGCATCATTGTGGATATGTCCTATGCTGTTACACTAATGCTTCTCCTTTCTTTGAAAATTACAGCAGAGTGGTGAAAGAAGCAATTCCACAAAGGGAAGTGAGAGAGCATATACACAGTCTTTGTGCAACACTTGAAAGACTGAAGGCATTAATTGTACATGCCAGTTTTGTTACTTCATATAACTCATAAACAAATTGTCTGTATCTGTGCATATCATGTTTGCACTTGCAGTTTAACCTAAGTGCTTCAGACTTTTTTCCATATTTTCTAATTAAAAAGACATTTTCAAGGATCCAGCAGTGCTGAGTACAGGGGAAAGATCACTGCCATAGTGCTGTTGGCCACACTGTTTCTGATAAAGTCCAGGATGCCATTGGCCTTTTTGGCTCATGCTCACCCACTCCTGTCCAACCAGCATCCCAGCTCCTTTTCTGCTGGACCACTTTCCAGCCACTCTGTCCCCAGCCTGTAGCACTGCCTGGAGTTTTTGTGACCCAAGGACAGGACCTGGCACTTGGCCTGGTTGACCTTCCTACCATTTGCTCCTGCCATTGATTCAGCCTGTCCAGATCCTTCTGTAGAGACTCCCTACTCCCCCCAGATCGAGATTCCCACCCAGTCAGTTTGGTGTGATCTGCAAACTGACTGAGGGTACTTTCAGCCCCCTTGTCTTGATCAATGATAAAGAAATTAAACAGGGCTGGCCCCAGTACTGAGCCCTGGGGACCAGCACTTGTGACCAGCTGCCAGCTGGATGTGACTTCCTTCACCACAATCCTCTGGGCCTGGCCCAGCAGACAGTTTTGTACTCAGTGAGGGTTGCTGTCCAAGGCAGTTCTTCCAGGAAAATGCTGTGGAAAATGGTGACAAAGGCTTTGCTAAAGTTCAGGCAGACAACACACACAGCCTTTTCCCCATCCACCAAACAGGTCACCTTGTCATAGCAGGAGACCCTCTTACTGAACATAAAAGGACCCCTTCTGACAGAATGCAAGACAGATAAAGGCTACAGTAGATATGGCAGCGACATTCATAAGCTGGACAATGACATATATATCTCTGTGTGCTGGAAGTGCAATACTCAGGTATGAAAGCTTTGATGTGGGTCTCCACTTTTTTTTCTTTTTCTTTTTTTTTTTTACTTCTGTTCTATCTTGTAGAAACAATTTTGTGCCTCTTTTTCTTCATCCAACAAATCCATGTGCTATTGTAGTATCCTCTATTGTTGTACAGCAATAATAGTCTTCCTGACTCTCAAACCTGATTTAATGGAGAGGCAACAAAGGCCCAGCACCTTAGGCTCAGTAAGATAAGAGGTTGTTGAAGAGAAAAAAAAATCAAGTGTTGCTGAATTGAGAGTATTTCCTAGTATTTTCTTACTGTCAATAGCCTTCAAGACAATATGGGAAGACTCCATGTGAGACAATGTGTACAATTATGATGCTCAATGAGGAGGAAAGAAGTACTGAAATAAAAGAGTAATAGATGCAGAGGAAGAGCTGACAGAATGAATAGGGCAATGGTTAGAAAGTCTAACACACTTGGCCTGTTTTGTCCTAGCACAATGAGACCTAAGGGAAGACATGTAATGGTGGCAAAAAAAAAAAAAAAAAAAAAAAAAAAAAAAAAAAAAAGAAG
>NW_005054325.1:2658744-2679196 GCF_000277835.1 Geospiza fortis | reverse complement strand
ACAAAAGTCCCATCCAAGAAATTAATTAATTTCTAGAGTGGAATCCTACTACCACAAATATGGACAAAAGTTGAAACTTGTATTATATTAAATTTAGTCAGTTTTGATGGGAATGCCTTGTTTTTCACAGAATGTATACACCTTATTAACAGTGTGATACAGTGAAAGGATTCATTTCAGAATGTGACCATGGTAGAGAGAGGATCCACTTCCCTCAGTGGTCAGCTGCATTCAGTGCAATGGCAAATTGAACTGTCACTTCATCATCTCTAAAAAGGGGCTGTATTCCATGGCCTCATGTTTTGGTTTTTCATATATTTTTTCTGTTAAAATGAAGACAGTGGTGTCGTTATGGATTTCCATTTTGTAAGGAAAAATCAGAGCATTAAACAATCACTTCTGCAGCAAAAATGGGAATATTCCATGTAATTTCCCACATTCAAACTTTGCCACAAATAACTGCTGTTTTAAATACAAAAATGATTTTTTAAAATTATCCTTTTCTGTGATGCCCTTGTAATACTCACAAGTATAATCACTATAAACATGCAATATGAGGTTTGTTAGTAAAAAGGCCTTCAAATTGTCAAAACTAGAAGTACTCACAGAGCAAATACTAATTATTTCTCCTTTTTCCTGAAAAATATTCCCCAGCCCAGCTATCAGTCCTACTGTAATCAAAAGTGTGGGGGTTATGTGTGCTGAAATATGTACAGAGATATTTGCACATTATAAAATATTCAAATACTGCACACTTATATGTGAGTTGGGCAAATTTTAACTGGGTGGAAGGGACACAAAATGCATGCTTACCCAAGAAACAAAATTACATAGATTGAATGTTGGAGTTTGCAAAGCTATAGCTGAGGGAAATATTGCACAGTCCATTACTACAGAACAGTCAAGCACTTTGAAGTGCACCTGGGTTCCACACTAAGCCCACATTTATCTGCATCTGAAGCCTTACTCTTTTTCTTCCTTCAGTTCCCAATATTATGAGCTGGAGTTATCTCATCTTGTAAAAACTAGCTTCCAAAGAGAGCTCAACTCCATATCCATTAGTTTAATATGCTAGTTTAGGAAGAGGAAAGCAAAAGTTGTCGCTCCAAGTTGGTCAACACAGGGGCTTGTACATGGCTCCCTTGTTAGCCTCCAAATCTATCAGGTTCTCTGGAGTGGTGTGTCTTTTCCACTAAAATATTTTGGCACAATCGACACTGGTCTATATTAAAACAAAGCAAAATATTAACCTCTGTAATTTTCAGTAAACCCATTTTTATTTTATGCAGATTTTTATATGGGTGCTGGTACACACAAATGCAATTGCAAACAAAACTCATATTTGGGACATCACAAACCTTTTTATAGATGGAGGAAACAAAGTCAGGCTACTTTTATGCCTGCTGTCAACTACCAGATCATTCATTAATTTGATCAAATTTAGGTCTCTGTTGCAATCAGGGTTAGTGATCTTTTGAAGAACATTGTTTCCTTGATTTTACTTTCCTCAAAAAAAAAATCACTAAAACTGTTCTTTAATTTAAAAACGGACCAGCCACCATCTTCTATGTTTTAATTCTAATGTACCTGTCTAACTTTGTTGTGACTTCTCTGCGCCCTTCTGACACAATCTGTGACTGTTTTGAAAGCTTGTTGCTGCCAGTGGCTCCAGTTATGCCACACTGGGGACAAGAACAGAGTTTCTTTCAGATTGCAAGAACACTCCAGCTGATTCTTAGACATATTTCAGCTGTGTGAATTATCAGGTTAAAGAAATGCTCATGTAGAACACGGCACCGGCACAGCACTGACAGATATAGACTGATATTTTATTTTTGGAATATCAGCCTAAGGCTATTGTGGCTGGCTTGCTGACAAGACAGTATCATGTGCTGGTACTCCAACAGAGAAATGTTAACTATAAAATCAACAAACCCAAGGGTTTGCTATTATACTTAAATTTTTAATAAGTTGTCAAAAGCCCCCTTTACAGTGTTCATTTAAAATTGGACTGAGAAGCCTCACTGTCAATTAATAAGCACCTACCCACTGGAAATGCCAGCAAGGGGAAGGGTGGCATGTCTGAAAGCCTCCTTTATTAGAAGAATTTCTGCTCTTTTATTCCATGTCATTTTGACTGGCTAGGTACACCTGCCCCAGATGCCCACACTGGATTGCAATATGGATTTCTCAACCACATCAGCCCTCCCTCAGGTACTCAGCTCCTTTCAGCATGCTTGTGTGATCCAGCTGCTTCTTGCCATGGCATGATTTCAATGGTATTTCATTTCTTCATAGATCTTTGAACAGCACCATTTCATCCCTCCCTGTGAATCAGAGGGATTCACAGAAACCTGAATACGGTTGCTTGCACCTCTCCTGCAAAAAGAAAATTAGTATGAACTGCTTTTCACATTATCAGTGCTCTGTAAAGAGTTAAAGACCATGTGTGCCAGGAGAGACTAGATATGTTTGCATTGCTGCTGTAGGACTACTGCACTTGTTATCCTTGTGTGTTACAGATGGCTTCCTTCACATACTTAGATCATTAACAGGCAAGGTGTGGCACTTAAACATATAGCAGGGTGCAGAAAAGTCTCGCCTAAGTAGAGTTCTGGCTCCTTGGAACAAATTGTCCTTGTTTCTCTGGCTGCAGTCCTGCAAGCAGTGTGCCATGCCCATACATGTGGCCTTTGTAAAGAAAAGCCATACCAGCCCTCTTCTCTTCAATGGTGTTGAGAGGATGGAACAGGGGGGATAAGAGGCAGAGAAACAACTGGGAGCAGATGAAGAAATGACAGAGGCTACAGTGATGTGGGAGCTGAGATATTTTCTAATGTAAAAGAGTTGAAGTGTGAGCCAGATCAATTGCTCTAAGCTCCATATGATATTTGTGTGAAGGATATGGAATGCAAGGGTTTCTGGCCATAGCTCACTCACTACCACCATGCGTTTTTGGGGCTGCACTTGTACTCTGCTTTCCCACAGAGGAGACAAATCCATGGGAATGTTATACTTTTAACACTATCTTGTTAAAAGCCCCAGTAAAAGCAGTGATAAGTTCTTCAAAGAGGAAGATGCAGGAGATGTAAGCGGAACACAGCTACTCGTGTCATGTCTTCAAATACACCTGTGAGAACCAGATCCTCATGAGTTTGTCACATTTTGTGAGTTTTTTCCACAGGAATGAGGACTGCAATCAGAATTGATGTCTTTACTAAATCTAACAAACAGTTCTAAATCAGTTCTAAAACAGTCCAGGGTTTACTGTTCAATATGGGACTGAAATGATGGCAACTCTGAGTAGTGAGATTAAGAACCTCCAGAATTTGGAGCTGAAAACTCTACTTGACCTTCACACATTCATCTCTGAAGGGCCTTGTTGCAAAAAATATTCCAATCCTTTAGACTCTGCTTTCTGTCTTCTACACATGGGTAATGATGATTATATGCAGTTACATATTATCAATATAAAGATTGATTATTTTCATTAGTGCTGCTGTGAAGTGACGAAGGCATGCAACTCTTCTGTGATAAAATATTTTATTGCCAAAGTCGAGATCATGGAATCAATAGAAAAAACATCCCAAACTATTATTATTAACTCTTTTAAGTATATATATGTATATAGATATAGATATAGATATATGTATATGTAACTGTGTATTGTGTAATCATCTTCTTCTGTAGTATCTATAAACTCTTTATTGCCTTTATCAGCCATTGTCTCTTTTTGTAGTCTTGTGTGGGAAGATGTTTTCTCTGAGAACACAGACTGATGACAGCACTCACCAGCTCTAAACTTCTACTTTAAAGCAGTCATTAACACTTAATTAGTAAAAGAGCCCTATAGAGGGCTAATATTGAGCTAAGTCTACACTTGCCAGATGTCTTAGAGCCAAATTTGGGTGGTGACCCAGTTGTATAGATATTCCTGGGTGTGTCAGCAAGGCTACTTGCTGTTAACAAATGACTTCTAATGGGCAGGATTTACCTTAACATAAAACCTAGCCTGAAGCACTAACAGACCACTGCAGTCTTGGCAACCTCGCAGCATTGTTCTTTGTTTTGAATAAACAAGGTGCCCTGCCAGAGGAAAAGTAAAATCTTGCTGTTTCATTATTACATCTGTGTCTTGCTGTCTGTCTACCTATCTATCATCAGACTGTCTATTAATCAAAATGACCTGTTTAAAAAGTGTGTGGTGCAGCATTTTTGGTAAGCAGATATATAACAAACATTAAGTTAAAGTGTGCCCAAAACATTGACTTTTTTTCTCCCCTGCTCTCCAAAAGGTGGGCAGAACAAAATATGTCCAAGAAGGGAACAACAGCGGAGACACTTTCATTTGGGAAAGACTTGGAGGGAAGGGAATGTCTGGAAGCAGACTGACACAGCCCCGTGATGCATCCAGAAGCATGGAGAGCAGGAGATACTGCAGTTGAAGGTTGCAAAGGGGAAGAGGGTGGCAAAGCTGTGGCATGGGTGTGTGTGCAAGTGAGGAGAAAGTGACAAAAGGATTCACCCTCTAAACCAGCTGATAATCATTGCTCAGTGTCACCTGACAAAGAGTGCTCAGAGACAATTCCCTGCCTTGCAAACTCTAAGTCTACAGAGGATTTGGTGGAGGTTTGACTTTACCAATAAGACTGTGAAACAAAAAAGGTCACTTTTGCAGATCCGGTCTCATCCATTCCATGCTAAATTTTACCTGTCACACATGCATTAGCTACATAGCCATAACTGTCCACGTGCTTATAACTATTTTTAGTAAATGCTCTATTCATTGAGACTTTCCAATGGAAGATTCAATTCCACCTTACCCTGCTAGATTTTTTTCACACTGACTGTTTCCATTATCACCTTAGGATTCTGTAATTATTAGAATAAAATCTAGATTTTTCTCTCAATAAGGAAAGTACGTTTTTCTTAACTACACTTTTTAATGACTTGTTCAACAACATAGCAAAAAAAATCAGCTGCAGGCAGGGAACAACGCTGAAAAAAATTCTCTTAAAAGTGGAATGTCTCAGAAAGTGATGAGATACTGAAGAATGGAGAGGGAACATCTGGATGCTATGAAGGGTCACAGCAACTTAGAGGAGGGAAGAGATGAAGAGATGTGTGTGGGCTCCTAAAGGCAATAGTTAGCATCTAGCCCATGGGATAAGTCATTACCCAATTTTTATGATTGTAGCTTTTTTTTCACCTTTTTTAATTGCTCTTTTCTCTCTTTAAATCTTTACTTGTTAGCATCAGAAAGCATAAAGAGGATGAGACTTAGGAGATTTGAAAATGGCTTGAGTATATGCTAATATGCAGTCAAGCTGTGTTTCATGGCAGTGATGCCTAACTTTTCTTTGAGGCACTGAAATAACTCAGTTTCTGTTAGCTCTACACTCTCAGACAAAGCAAAAGGGAGCAGAAGAGGGAAAAGCAGGTTGAAGAATCTTATGACAAGTACTAATAGGTGATAGTAAAACATCCTGGTTTTAGCATGTGGCTGTAAAGAAGAGAGAACAAAGGTGCTGGAACAAATTGCTGCCTATTCTTTTGAAATTTGAAATGAGGAATTTCAATTCCCCCAGAGAAATAATCAGACTGATTTCCACCTGATAGCCATTAAAATAGTGATGTGCTAACAGGGGATCCTCAGCACTTCTGATAACACTGCCACTAAACATGACTGAAAAACTGGGGTGAATTCCTGGCCTCTGGTGTTGATTGCTTCTCCCACCAGATATAATCACAGAAGCTCCCTTAAAAAAAAAAAAACAACAACAACAACAAAAAAAACCCACAACACTTTAGGGAACTCACTAACTTTTTAATTTCGTGAATGTCAATAAGTCTTCTGGGGGAGAGACAGGATGCACTGAGGCCCCTGAAGAGTAAGGAGAGAAGGGGAAGGAAGATTTCTTCTGCTATATACACTCCTTCACTCATTGCAGAAACTAAACACAAGTGTCACTGACATACACAATGACCTGCAATCCCCTGATGTTTATTGAAAACTATTTGCCTGCCCCCAGTAAACCATTTCTCAAGTACAAGAATGTCCTGGAAGCAGTGTATGGTGATGTTGCAAAGGCCAAGGACACCGAGAGACTGTCCCAGGCATTGTTTGGACAAGCACCTTGTACTCCAGGCAGGAGTGAGTTTGTGCAGGCTGATGGACAGTGCTGTCCCTCAGAGACAAGGCTCTGCAAGTGGCTAAAGGGACCATCCCTACAAAAGGGGAGCATGAAAGGACCTTAAGGTGAGCAGGGCTCTTTTGGCCCTTTTGAGCTCATATTTTGCTTGGAACCACTAGATTTTAGTTAGGTAGCTCTAACCATGGTCTACATGTTAGACCTCCCAGATTTATTTTGGTGTTTTTCAGAAATTGTCCCAGTGAGTTATATCTGATGTGTTGACTCTGTTTCATGGTCTGGGGCTCCCTAAGCACAGGGCGATGCCAAATAGTCAAGTTAAAGTTAATTCAGCCAGGTCTTCTGCAGGCGAAAACATAGCCTGTGCAGCAAGAAGAGAAAAAGGGGACACTTTTAGCATCTGGATTCCTTACATTCTGCAGAGCAAGCCCACAGACAGCACCATGGAAAACCATCAGGCCTCCATTAGTTGTTACTACATATCTTCTACACACAGAGGATATTTCTGGTAAATCAGATGCAGGAGACTCAATTGTAGGGGCCTTCATGCATTGCCTAAAGGAAAAATAAATCATGTCTCCAAACTGATCTCTTCTATCTCACCAAATGGATTGGCTTATTGATCAGAAAATTACTTGTCTTTTTTTGGTTATTGCATTGTGTTACATCTGTTATATCGCATTCCACCATTATTTGCTGCACAAGCTAGCGTGATACAAAGACGCATATGAGCCAAAAAATAAATCAATAGGACAATAACAGACATGCAAAAATCCTATTGATCATACAAACCAAGTGTCTGCAAACAAGCACAAGAGTGCTTTGAATTATGATCCATCAAAGAATAAGTCTCTACCTATGACTTAATTGGGAGTAACATCTTCATGGAGGAGTGGACTGGGGATAACACAAACTACTGAGCCATAATGCCCACAGGGGACTTTATACATCTCTTCATATCAAATACGTAAACTCCTTTCCTACATTATCATACTTCTGGATTACTGCAGATAGAGGGAAAAAAATGAGCACAAACTTCCAGGTAGGGTTTTTTTTGCAGTTGTTGATATTGGTTTTAGATCTTTTTGTGGCTGACACTGTCTTTTGATCCTGTTGCTGTTCTTAACTGTCCCTACGGACAAGTAGGCTCTTAACATGTAGGGTGAAAGGATGAAAATGAAGCATCAGGTATAAATGAAAATATTATGGAACTTCTACTAGGGGTGTGATAATCTACTGTTTGAATATTAAGTCATTCACATAGGTAGCAGTTGGCAATATCACCTCTTCATTTTTTTCTAACTGGAAAGGACCACTGTGTCTTACAGCACTCGGAATTGCTTGAGCCAAAATGGAATTGCAATAGATCTGGTACTTAAAACATTCATTCCAGGTTCTTCTCATTACCAGCCATAATGACATTATTAGTTGTCTCTTGCCCTATATATAACATACAATACTTATTGTATATTATAGAGGATGGAGTCAGTAGGGGTTGAATTTCTGAGATGCAAAGACTCGAGTAATGAAGTTCCTTTCTGTTGTCAACTGTTGGCTGCTTGACCCTGAGTTAGAATAAAGCATCTCTTGCAATTTGCTGAGTGACCCCTCCCCCCCATCACAATATGCATCATTAAATTATGCAACTGTTAGGTCATGAAGTTGGAAGTTTAAGCTACACATCAAAGTAGATTGAAAAGGTGCAAAATGTGAGGGTGAAGTGGAGAAAGAGGGGGAAGATCAGGAAACAGAGAAACTCTCAAAACTGTGAAACCTCTGTGCCCTCAGACAACGCCTGAATTGTTATTCCTTGAGAGTTAGACTTCAGAAAGGTTCTGTGCCAGAAGCCCACAGGGTGACTGCTGAGCAGATTGCATAAGCTCACTGCTTTCATGGTGATGACCATACTGCAATTAAATCACAGAGTTATCAAGATGGCATTTAGGATGCACAACATGCTCACCTATGCTATCAGCCATCCAGCATTCACTGTGGAGATTACAAGTTTGCTCTTACTGGAAAATTTTCATTCCATCATGTGTGTATTTGGAGGGTGAGAGGGAGGGCCATTCTACAATCATGAGATATATATTGGCAGACTTATGACATGCCAAATAGGAGCAATGCACTGTACAGGTCACTCAAGAGTGCATCTTAGGGTTCGCTGTGAATCTTAGATGCTTTGAAACATCTATATAATTATTCCAAATAGCCCTCAGGACACCCTAGACAGTATGCCAACTATTTACACTACATGAGTGGATTTTATTCATTCTTTTTCATAATAAAATGGCATTTTGTTTTTGATGGGTTTAAAAGGCCTTGACTATTCCTTCTTCACCCTTTCTCTGTGGAGAAAAAATTTACTAATAGTTTGTTCTTTGAGGGCTTCATCCATTTTAAACTCAGACTCATTTTTTCTCATATAACTTTTTTCCATTTTCCTCACAATGCTCTTCTCCACATAGTTTGCATCTAAAATCAAATAAATCTGAGTGCTTCAGATTTGCTTGTGTTACGGAGGAAAAAAATCATATTGAACTTTGAGGATTCTGTCACAAAACACTAAATTAGTTTCCCAAATCCATAACTCATCAAATGGCTGCATGATAGCTGTGTCATGAATGGCTTTAACATTCTGTAAAGGGCCTTGATATTAATTTGGAAGCAAAGTCCAATACCTTGAATATTTCTAACCTAAGGATATTTGTGCCTTCAAAGTTTGTGAGCCATGGTGCTTTTTAACCTATTCGGTGTACTTTTTGTGGATTTTATTTTAAAAAGTAAGTTGGTATATAAATATATATATATATATACATATATATACATACATATATGTGTGTGTGTGTAGTAAATATATTGCTGTTTGTATCACAAATTTCCTAACCTTAGGTCATAACTCATAATAAATCTTTGAGCAAACAGCATCTATTGTCGGATTAATATGACAGGTAATTAGGTCCCATTAAGAGGCTGTGTCTAGGAGAAATAATTGTGTTTTCACTTTGTACAGGATAAACTGTAGAGGGGAGCCTGGTTAAAAGCCTTGGAAGGCTCTCCAGCACTGCAGAGTCATCGTTACAGTTGATTGATCTCTCTGATGAAGGGCATTCGTATCTATAGGATGGAAATGCTCATAGGATCTAAATGTCCATTCTCATACTAGAACTAGTCAGATTAAATCACTCAAGCAGATAATACATGTTTTTTGACTCAGCTGAGAAAAGCAATAGCAATTTAAAGGCTCAGAGCACCTTCAATTTTAACGCTGGTATCTTTTGGTCTCTTATTAGGTATTCTTAGTTTATTCTTAATTTTCTCAGTAATTTCCTGATGATTACATCAGTCTTCCCTTTTATTTATCAGTTCTTTACCTAGACACTCTTAAACAAAGCTAACACAGTGAAATTAAGCCAATAAAAATAAAAGATGGCTGTGGTTAGTCCCACTACTAAGGGCATCAGTCCTCTTTGTTGACTTTTGCTATATACAGATATGCTAATGCTAATCAAAGAAATTAGAAATAAAGGCTTTCACTCTTACAACATAGGAGAAAATGTAATAAAAAAATTGAGCTTTTGCTTTCTTGATCTGCGCAAGATGCATAGTTAATTTTCTCAAACCATATGGTGGAGGCTTTACTAGAGTTTTCAGTCCACACCATGTCTTGTGTCATGCTGCAGAATGGCCAGGCTGCTCCTGACATTGTGGTTCCCAGAAGAAGCAGCTGAGTGGTCCTGCATTGTGTTGGCAACATCAGGAGATGGGAGTTATTTTCCCTGAGCATCCTCCTTGCTTTGTCTGGAAGGGCTCCCAATTTGTGCTGCCTTTGGACAACCCCTTTTATCCTAAGAGCACAGTAGAAATTTCTGCCGCTGAGCAGCTTTGATTTTTGCCAGGTTAGCCAAAGAGCAAAAAGATCACCCACAAAAATTTGTAGAACAAATTTCTAATCTAACAAACAAATACAGATTAATTTCTTTCATGAAAATTATACTTCAGAATCCGGACTTCTTACTGACAAACAGAAGGGAAAGAATACTCATAAATGCATGGCTAGCTCTAGGAGAGTTTGGCTGGAAGCATAATCTGCCATTACACTTTCTCAGGACTGCTGTTCCTTCTAAATTTTCCATGTCCACATCAAATTTGTGTCCTTATTTCTCAGAAACTACAGAAAAGTTCACTGTCTGAAAGTTGTGCTTCTGTTCATTCAGGCTAGATTCAAGGTATGAAGTCAGTAAGCCAAAGAGCAATATCTACCCAAGTGCTCAAACAGCCAGAGGTGTAATCGACTGACATTTGGAGTTACACATGAGGAGTCGAAGCAAGGTTTTTACTTTATTAGGTGTTAAAGAGCCAGATACACAGATGTGAAACAACACAGAAGCGGTGTCAAGAAAACCATTTTACCCCTTGGATCTGGCAGCTGAACACTGAATACCAAAGGTATTTTTTTCTTAAACAACTAAAAGGCAGTTTTAAACAAGCCAGTGGGTCATGGGCTCAACACATAGTGCAGGTGTAGACTTAAACATTCTCCAGACAAACTAATTGATTAAGGAAAGTCATTACTTATATCTCTTGAGTTTACTAATGGGAGGCCCAAAGAGTTTAAAAGCATATCAGGTTTCTGAGAGGCTAACTCTGGACTACATTTCAGAGTACATCAAATGCTGCTGTACCTTGACTGGATATTTGATCAGCGTGGTGCTGCAGAGAGGCAGGACCTTGCTGCAGCAGCCAGGGGAGGTGGGGAGGCACTTGCTGCACACCACTGCCCTGGGGGTCTTGCTGTACTTTTCCTCCACACCACTTATGCTTGGGGTAATCAAGCAAAGCACCCAGACAAGAGCCATCTGTTTTTAGGGTCCCAGTCTTCCTCTTCATTTACTTAACTGCAGCCTCTCCAGTCTCAAAGTCCCATCCTGGGTGGGCTACATCTGTCCCAAAAGGGGGAGGTGCAGTCTGTGCCTGTCAAACTCAAAGGGCTATCACAGTCCCAGCACAATCTTGAAAATCTCCAGCAGATTTAGTGGGCTTTTTTAGAGGTTGTGCAGGTGGGAGAACCCGTGGAAGAGAAGTCTTTGAATTAAAACTCCATGTGGCAGTATTTTAAGTGTAAGCCACCTAGGCTGGCCTTTCAGGATATGGAAAAGATGATGCACTAGGTATTTGTCATCCCTAATCTTTATTACAACCATCAACACTCGCTTAAAGGCAAAGTTGGATGCTTCTGTTCAAATGACTTCGTCTGGAACAGTTAATAGTGATATTTAAATTGTCATCATTAGGTGTCAGAGCCAATGCTCTTCTGAGACAAATGAAGTTGTTAACACTTCTCGAGAAAGTATTGCTCCTGACTGTCTGCTACCTCTGTCAAACACCAAGGTTATTTCTTAAAGAAAGAGGAAACATCCCTTTTTGTATAATATGATAAATTTGCAAAGCTTCCAGAAACAGAGAGGGCTCTATTTTTTCCTGGTTATATTGTGAGTTAAATGTATAAAGCTTCACACATCAAGGTGAGATAATAGCTCTTACTAAGTTTAAGGGTAAATAAAATATATGCTTTGATGTTGTATGCCAAAAAATAATATTTATGCACAGGAGCATTTGTGTCCTAAGTATGTTTTCAGAAGGCATTCATCTCTTTTGTGTAGCTTTTAGCATGAAGGGGAATCAAGAAAAATAATGCTCAAATAAAAATAAAATAATTCCATGCTGCTGGCTCCTCAGGTTTTCTTACATGAAATAAAAAGTGGGTACCCACTGAGGGTGAATCTTGCCTGAAATTCGAATGATACTATGTCAGATATCCACAGAGATAGGTAATGCTTTAAGGGACAGAAAAATGGGATCCAAACTGCTGTTTGCTTTGTCCAGTATCCCAGCTGCAGGAATGACTGACCTTTGTTGTTATGGGGAAGAATCAAGAAACCTCTGGCTCAGCCTCTTCCCTTGGGCAGTGGTGTCCCTATAAATGTCTTCTCCAAACAAATGTCTTTCTATAAATGTCCTCTCCAGCAGTTAGAGAAAGACACCACACCCTTGGTTTTTACCTACATTCTGATGCACCTTATAAAAATTTTAGCTAATGCAGCTGTGCATTAGCAGGAGAGCAAAGCATGGTGTCTGGCCACTGACCTGGCCAAGGGGGAGGCACTCTCATGTAATTGGCCTCCCAGGACCCTGCAGTGTGCCTTGTAAGTGAGGCTCTTGCAGCCATGAGTCCTGAGACATCTTCCAGGGATATTAAGTTTCCATGCCTGAAGGGCCTCTGGAATTTGGGGCTATGAAAAATGGAAGGCGTTCAGTTCTATGTCATTAGACTTAGAGAGATCTATGCCGTTCAGTTTATCACAGTGACCTCGTTCATGGCCAAGAGAATTTTCTTTAACCCTACATGTTATCTGCCATAATTTTCCTTGTGCTTCTCAGAAGCCTTTCTAAAGTTTATGTTTGTGTTGAGATGACAAATGCTGCACCCATTATTCTGCACAAGGCTGCACCACTGTCTTATCTTGTGTCCCAGCCCTTTTTTCAGAAGTGAATATTGGAAATATGCAATGATGTTATCCGCTTACTGTAAATGGGACTGATGTGTCTTTGTGTGTGTGTATGAAATTCATTAACAAGGACATTGTAAAGGAAATTACAGAATATGAAGTACCAGCCCCTGGTTTTCTACTGGACCAGCAAACTTTACACTGCCTTGTGTGTAATTCCTTACACAACACTTACCTGTAAATGTCACAGAATTACCAAAGCGCTTCCCCAGCTTGTAAAATGTGACCCCAAAAGTATGTATGTCTCCTTTAGGCATCCAGTAATGGAAGATAAATAAGACTTGAGATTGCTTTGATAGCAACACATATTAGTAGAACAAAGAGGGATTCCAAAAGAATGTATTAAACCTGTGGCAGAGAGGTAGTCAATCAGCTAAAGCATTAAAATGAGATTAAAAGAAGTTTAAAAAAATCCATCTTGTGACTGAAGTAAACATGAAATTATGTAGGATGGTTGGGTTTTTCTAAATGTCATTCAGTTTTGTGTGAATGTAGCAAACCAATTAGATAAAATTAAATTTCAAGCCTGATTGACTTTTAAATATTCAATTTGAGCACTGCATTTTGTGTTTGCTGCATTGCCCAGGAAACATCTAGAAATAGCTGCTGTATCAAGGAATTAAATGAAACTTGCACTGTCAATAGCCTGGCTGGGGTTTCTGTGGGAGTATGATGGCAGTTCTTTTTAATTCAGTGCCATTAAACATTGAATATCCACATCACAGAAATATAAGTCTGAAAAAGGACATGCTGGCTGCTGGAGAGCATCCATTTATAGGTGGATAGCACTGGCAGATAATGAGAAGTTTGATGCCATGGAAATGATAGCTATGAAATATGTGACAATACTAACCCACAAAGATGGAATATGTATCACGAAATATTGGAGGATAATTCAAATCTGCACAGCAATCTGCTTTTCATTTCAAGTGTCAAGCCTATGTAAGCCATAACATATCCAGGTATTACTCATGTGGGAAATAACTACAAATTTAGTACAACTCATGGAATAAAACAAAAAAAAAAATCCACATGGGAAGAAGAGAAAGGATGTAATGTTCCCTCTCTCCCCACCCTATCTGTCTGTGAGAAAGAAAAGGACTTAGAAAAACAAGCTTGCTAATCGTAGAAAAAGTGGGAAGCCTGTGATAGCTACAGTGGGATCTGTCTGCTGGAGAGATGCATCCCAGCAGCACGAGAGATGCATCCCTACCTGCCCAGAAAACAAAGAGTAATGTGCACTTACCCCCAGGTCTCTCCTGTCCTTAGCACTCTTTGACACCCCTGAGACACAGCAGAGAGGGATGTTTGTTACGGCCTGTGTCATCTGAGGCTTCTTTCCTCTGGGACAAAGGTGTCATTACTGCTTTTCGTGCTGCATTTGATGCTCTAGGGAATGGGCTTTGGACCAGAGGGAGAAGGGAGGAGAGGAAATCTATCTTGGGCCTGAAAGGTTGAGACAATATATCATATTAATATTGTTTTTTCATGCTTTTTATGAGAATTCAACACTCACCCAAGGGTGAGAGTTTCCCATTATCCTGTTCCAGCATTATCAAATAAGAAAATATCTGAATGAAAAGCTACTGATGCTTACTTTTTTTACTCCCCTGCTGATAAAATAGAGCATTTCCACACAACAAAAAGAGAGAGAAAGAAGAGATAGATCCCTTTCATTCTTTTATTTTCCATTTCTTTTTCTGTGTAGTAACCTTTATACCAGCAACCTTTCTATTCTCCTGAGGCAATCAGTTTTCTTGTTCAAAGGAAAATGTACAAATGATGAATTATATCACTGCAATGGAACTTCCCCAAAATCATCTTTGTCTTCCTTTAGTCACCAAACTCAGAAATATTATTAACAACTGGAGGATCCTATTGAATGGGACCTTGTGCACATGGCTGTACCTACCCAGAGAGGCAGGGATTTGTTATTCAGTGTATCCACAGCAGGATTTTTTAAAGTAAAGATAATTTACCACCAGAGGTTTCAGGAAACTTGTGTTTTATTTTCTTTATTTTACTACAAGAAGATGTTAACTTTCTAAGCTGACTGTTTCTTCTTGACAGAATACATAGACTATTTTATTTTCTGATATACCACTGGTTAAAGCTATGGAGTCTCATTAACAGATCCAAGTACAAGACAAGTGTATAACTTTACAGAGAACCGGCCCTCTCAAAACTGCCATTCAAGGTAGTTCCTGCTAGAAAAGAAATGAAAAGGATCACTTTGACATAGAAGCTTAAACCAGCCTGGTCTTTGGGTCATTCTCAGAGATGAGAATAAAATGTGGCTATGAAACAACCCATTTTATATAATGATATGCATTTTAATATACTGTGCATGTGCCTTTACTTTGGCAAATGTCCTGGACCATAATTCCAGGATGAGATGTTGTTGTGGAAAAGGAAAAAGTCATGACAAAGCAAGGAGTGAAGTCTTGCCACTGGAACACATGAAATAATCTTCTTGCTCTCCTCAGCTCTCCCACAACGTCAGCTGAGATCTCTGCTGCTTCAAGAAAGATGTGGTCAATTGAGCAGAATCCAAATTATTTCTTAGTGTTGATAACATGAACTGTGAATAAAATTGCTCAAGTTGAAGTTATTAAGCCGAAAGAGAAAACTGAAGAAATAGGATGAGAACAGTCTCCAGAGAGGAGGCAGATTCCAGCAGAGATAGGATAGGAGATGGAACAGGACAATAATTAGAGCAAAGAGGTTAAAAATATTTTCTGACAGTGGGGACAAAGTACCAGTAGGTTAGATTGCTCTCAGAGGATTGTCAGCATTGGAAAATGTTGAGGATACATTAGATAAACATTGATCAAGAATAAAAACAAATAGATCAATTCTTCCTTAGGACAGGACTTTACTAGATGGCCTAGGATGCTGTAAGATTTTCTGACAAGTGATATTAGTGAAGCCTATGGTCAGTCACAGCCTCTACACATCACACACCATCCAAATTGCTTCCCTTGAGAACTTTTTATGCATGGCCTGCATGGATGAGACATGTGCCCCATAAATGTTCACCTCTGATACCTGTAACTGGTACCTGAAATCTGTTCCTGGGACCACTTTCAGAGTCCCCACTGAGTGGCTTCTCTGCTGTTTCAAGAAGCGTCAGTGACAAAGCAGATGTTTTCCCCCCCATAACTGCCTCCATACCATGGTAAGGATTTGAAGCTCTGCCTCCTCTCTGGATGGCAAGGCAGGTGGTGACTGGCAACCTCTCAGTTAACCCAAGTATTTCAGGGCACAGAGTTGGGAATTCTAGCACTCCATGTGGGAAATGGCTAATTGATTCTGGAGGGAAACACAGGGTCTTTCATGAAGGACGCATCCCAGGGTAGGCCAGTTCATGTATGCCATGTGCCATCCAGCATCAGGGCTGCCTCCTCCCCTGCTGCCCAGATACCAGCCTGTGCCTGGAGTCAGAGAAGTGTCCTGTCACTGTCAGATGAGGCACAGGAGGCTGCAACGCATTTGAGTAGCAGAAGAAAGGTGGCACACGCTTGACTAATGCTGACAGCCTGACATTTGACAAGTGAGGTTAAGATGGAAGAATTTTCCTCTGTGCTATGGAGCACTTTACAAACATTCACTAAGCTTCATGGTGCTTCTCATACCACCTCCTTCTGACAAACACAGAAGATAAAGTTCACCAAGTACCTTCAATACTGGCAGAAACAAGAGGTGGCTTTGTGTTGGCTGGACGCTTGTTGTCACTGGCAATCATTTTTCCCACCCTGCCTTCAGCAGCATGTCCTGAGCATGTTCAGGTGACCCATCAGGATGCCCAGCATGTCTTCCTGGCTGAGCTGACATGCAGGAGCTCCAAGGGCTGCAAGCAATACTTCTGCTTCATTACCAGGTGAGGAGCTTATGCCCACTTATCACAGAAATGGGTGGGACAGAAACCCTGGACCAGCTTCCAGAGCCCCATCTTCAGGCAACTGGGATGTGCACGCCTGTGCTGCCACTGCCATCCCATCCATCACACTCACACAAGTTCTGCAGAGCTGGAACAAAAATTACTTTGTTTATGTCTACCAAATTAATGCAACCCTTCACCTCAGGTATAATTAGACACAGATGTGTCATAAGCTCGGGCAAGCCCCAGATCTGTGTGAATAAAGCAAAGGGCAGTGCATCAAAAATTAGCAAATTTGTTGTAGTCACAAATTGGCTGTTTGCCAGGCCAGTGAGACATTATTTTTGCCTTTTCTGTTTATTGTTGCATGTGTGTTTGTTTGTTTCCCTGAAGCTCTACTGAAATTATGACAAGAATTTTGTTTGTCTGAGGGTGTTTTATTTTTTACGAGAACCACTGAATTCCCAGACACCTAGAACTTCATTTTATTTTTACATCTTTGGAGTCTCATTCCCCTTTCAGTGAGCACTGTGCCTCTGAAGACATTGCCCTTGAGTGTTACTTGAGCACTCCAGAGTGCACTCTGGGGCAGCTGAGTCTGGCATCAGCACAGATCCAGTGGTGCCTGCTGTTTTCTCTGCCCAGTGACTGAGATAGTGGCACCAGAAAACTTTTGCATGCTGGCTGGAGAGAGCAAACCTCCATGGTCACTCTGCTGCAGAAAAACTGGAGTAGTGATGCTTTAAGAGCACAATATTCTTTCCAGGTTCCAAATGTTTTATCAGAGCTCAGCAGCAGTAATGGTCTTTGAGAAATAATTCTGCACTTCTGGAGCTGCTGGCAGCTTCTCTGCCAAACGTTCTCCCCATGCAACTTCACGTCTCTGAGTGTAGGGCTTCCCCTGGCAGGCAGCAACTGAGCAGCTCACGGGAGCTGGCAGATCACAAGTAGTTTTAATTTCCCTTTTCTCTTGCTTGAGTGACAGAAAATCCTTCCATGGTGAAATCCTGCTCAGAAAGAGATTCAGCTCTGGGGAGCTGAAGAGCCATGCACCCACAGCAGAAATCTGGGCTCCCCACACAGCAGTGGCAAGGGCATTCATGGGCATTCAACAACCAAAAATTCTGCTTTCTCGGGGTAGTATCACCATCATGGGAGAAGAGAACAGGTTTTTCATGATATTGAAATGCTAACTCAACCTAAGTTTTGTCTGTACTTGCCTTCAGCAGGCCTTCCCCAAAGCTGTAACATTATTTGCTTTTTTGTTACTAGCAGCGATAGTACTGAGGACTGACCACTGACTTGGGAAGGAGTTTGAACTCCTCGGTGATTCCCATAAAAAGGGGAAACTCAACAAAACAGAGAAATCTTACATCTTGGTTATTACCTGTGGGCAATTAAAAAGAAACAATATGAAGTAGTCATGGAGTTCTTACGTCACAGTAACTGGAGAACCAGCTACAGCTGGTTATACATTGGGTGCTATTGAGGCAAAATTTGGAAGTATTTTCACAGGGGATGAGCTGATGTCATCATGTTAAGAGCAGATGTGATTTATCACTAGCTAGAAATCTCACCCTGTCATGTGCCTCTGGTAGTTCTTTAGTTATGAACTTTTCTGACACCACTTTTTAGGGCGCTACATTTTCCTGTATCAGCAGATATTGATTCCATCGCCCCTGAGCTCTCTAACCTGCTACCTGAATGCAAAATGTGTCCATGGCTCATTGTGAGACTGCAAAAACAGCATGGTTTCATTTTTTTAAAGACGACACTGTTCTCCTCATTTTTCTTAAATATAGTTCTCATTGTACTTTGGAACATATGGTCTGTGTTTGCCAGGTGCTGAGCTTTTTTCCTCTGCTGAGTGTTTTTTCACTTTGCCCTCATGGCTTCTGGGTAAAATGAGGGGACTTGCCTTGTCTGTATGTCAGTATATTTTACTGATTTCTAAAAAGCAAGTTACATGACAGTCCTGCAATGACACCAGTTATGGTTACTTACATGCTGAGCTTGTAGGAAAATACAACTTAGCATTATCACAAGTGCTTCTTCCTTTCCTTACTGTAAATGCTGAAGTGATCTCCAGACCTATTGTATAAAACTGTCATGCATATACTTAGGATTTCCTTTGATCCACTGGACAGCATTAATTTTTAGAACTGATTCTTTAAATTTAACTCTGGCATTAAGTTGTGACTTGAATTGTACACTGTTATAAACAATTTTTGTTTAGTCAAACTTCACATAGAAACTGATCTTCTAGAAGACAAGTTTCTGCAGAATCTAAGAAGTATCAAAGTATTTCTCTACAGTTTATTATTCCATGATAAGTGTGCATTTATTTTTAAATACATGTAATAAACAAGCAGTGTAAATGATTAAAAATAAGGTAATGGTTGTTAATATTCAAAAATAAATGGCAAATTATTTCTCCTTGTAGAAAGATGACTCTCCTGAGAAATGCCCTGGTCTGAGCAGGAGTGCATTTGATGTGGATCAAATATTAGCTGACTTGGGTTTGGGAGGCAGTGATTCCAAATAAGCTTCGCTGGCACCATCAGCTGAACTCCCTCTATATCAGGAATACAAGATCTCACCAACAGAGTCTCATCTCAGCATGGCTGATGACTTTTAACTCATCCTGCACAGATTCCTCCATCTCTCTTGGCCTCCATTCCCTTTATTCCATCCTTCCACACATGATGAAAATTGCAAAGTACTGTGGGTTCCCCCAGAGTCTGCCACTGGGAAAGAAATTCAGGGCAACACTGGGAGCAGTGGTCATGATTTCTGCCATTATAAAGTGCTAAATAAATAATGAAATATTTCATTTTAATCACAGTTCATTTCTCTTAGGTCAAAGAAAATATTCGAAATGGGAAGTAACATAAAATTAAGAATGTGCTGTGAGGAAATCTGATTTAATTTTGTAGTATGAAAATTAACCAGAAAAGCTCTAAATCACCATACAATTATTAAGTAAGAAGAAGAAGAAGAAGAAAAAGAGGAATATTTTCAGAGAGGCTGTAATTTTATAAAGCATGAAAAATAGCTTGAGAACAGAATTTGCGATGCATCTTGTGCCCAGCACCTGGTCTTGGCTTCCCCTCATTTCCCTGCCTTTATCCCCCCCACCTTTTGGTGAGAGATAGGGGTTGTTGTAACCTTGCAGTGCAAACCTGCCTCTCTGTTTCTACTCTGCATGACAATGGTGTCCCATTAGTGTCACTGATATGTCATCCCAACAGTCATTTCACAGTAGCAATAAACCTACTGGATAGTGACTCTTGCCATGTAGAAATTCACAGAAAAATCTATTTCTAACTCAAGTAAATGACTCAAGTAAAACACTTATTTTAAAAAGAAACCAAAGCCTTCGAATGACTGCAAACACTTATTTTAAAAAGAAACCAAAGCCTTTTTCTTTTCATTTTTCTTTGGGGGGTGGGGGAGGGTGGGCCGATTGTTTGTTTGTTTGTTTGTTTTTTCTAAGGGTACAATAACTCAGCAGTTACATCTCCCACCTTTTGCTGTTTCCATAAGACATTAAATGCTCTCAGTAGCTTGTCCCAGACTCAGTGTGCCTAAAACACTAAATACACATAAAACGGTCTTGCTTTTCTCAACTGCACAAAGCCTGTTTCTCTCCTTAAACATCTCAAAGCAGATGTCTGTTTATAGATTCTTTTAAATGTTGACTACAGGACTGGCTTCCTCCCCACCCCACTTTCCCTGTTTCTCCTCATCTCTCCCTCCTCTTCCTGACTTCCAGCCTCTGCTTACTAGCAAGCAACATGCTAGGAAATCCATTCCAGCGCTGATTTCCCTTCCATATTCACTCCCTCCTT
>NW_005054325.1:2632638-2658734 GCF_000277835.1 Geospiza fortis | reverse complement strand
TCTTCTGTGCAAAGCATTTGCAACATTTAGTTTGTTGGCAATTTAAGTGTCTGCAGATGTCTTAGAATAACAGTGACACATAATCTGGCTCCACACAGAACAGATAGGGTTACGCAGTTGACGGGAGAATTAAAATCCCTTTGAAGAAAAGCCAAGGACACACAGAAGGGAAAAGTGGGTGCCCCTGTCTAGAAATCTACTTCACAAACAGGGCATGGGCCTCTATTCTCGTCTTAAGAGCCTATTAAGCATTTGGGTGTTGCTGTTGCCCGTGTGGCTTGTTTTATGCCACATTCTGAATACAGCTCAGCATCTCCCCTCAGTCTCCAAGGGGTGAGGCTTCTGCTGGGACAGCAGGCTCAGCCAGGCATGATGGCAGGACAAGGGGACGGGCTGGAGCAAAAGGCTTTTGGATTGGGAAATACTCTGTCAGAGAAAAGGGAGAGGTTGGGAGAGGGCAGAAAGGGGAGAAAGAGGCGGAGAAGGGGAGCGGGACAAACTGAAAGGTAGCCTGGGGGGCCCAAGGTGGCCCTGGAGGCACAGGCCCCCTGCAGCTAGGCAAATATGGAGCTTCTTCCCCAAAATTCACGTGGTGCTGGCTGCGTTTATTCAGGCCCCAGCAACCAGCTGTCAGGAGCCAGTGAATGACGAGAGATTTTTTAATGATGGCGCTTTCAACCATAATGATCAGTTTGTGTTGCTTGCCATTTTCAAAGCTGTTTTTTTTCCAAGAGAAAAGGCTGAAACCTTCCTTTAATGAAACACAGAGCCCAAGACCCTCCTTTGCATTTGTGCTCCTCTCCACTAACAGTGGAGGAGCTCATTATCATGGGCTTTTAAGGCCCACAAAGACAAGCTCTGCTAATACTCCACAGCCCGTTTCACATGTTCATTCATGCCCTTTTTTTATTTATTTTTTTTTTTTTATTAGTCTAGTTTCAGCAAACAATCTGGGGTAAGCATTTTTGATTTGGGCTTTAGGAGGTGGAAAGGAGGAGGGGGGATTGTTTCAGATCAGGGGAAGTGGCAAAGCTTTTACTCAACTACAAGCACATGAATATGCTCACAAAAATCACTGGAAATGCAATGTACCTGCCAGAGGCTTTAGTGCTCTTCCCAGCTCAGTCATTCCACACTGCAAGTACTACAATTCACCACTGGTAAAATATGGCAAACAGCACTTTCCTCCTTTGTACAGTGTTAGGAGCCTAAAAAAGGGCCTGAAAAGCCAAGTAACATTACTGTCTGCATCCATAAACTCAGCAATAAGTTTACAGCATTGATGTCCTCCAGCATGAGAAATGGGTACAAAGGGAAAAAAAAAAAGCAAAACCCCTCAGGATAAATGAGCCATTTAAGACATATTTGATGCTAAACAAAAATGACCCAGGTGGTCTGACTGCAAGTACTACTTTGATCCCATATTTTTAGCATGTTTGTTAACATATAGAGGAGGAGAGACTGAAAGGAGACTGAAACTGAGGAAAGGGCTTCCAGTGATTCCAAACAGCATTAGGCAAGACCAGCAGAGCCTGTTGCACTGAGATAACAAAGTGTTGGTATGCAGTTCAAAACTATTACAAGATGCACAAAGTTAGTGGCAATTTCCAACACAGGGTGTGTGTCAAACATACCCCTACTGCTATTTGAAGATGTTGCCCAAAGTTCAGACTTGACAGTTTAAGGGTTTTCCTGCTGTACCTTGTTCCTCCTGTGGGATCCAGGCCAAGGTCCTAAGCACTTTAGTGTTACATCTGTCAAAGAAGAAAATGGGATTAATCAGAATAAGACCTGTAACACCTGAGCAGGAAGAAACCTAAAAAAGATGGCAAAAGGGCCGTGAAACACCAAGCAGGAAAAGAACCTGACTTTCAGCTGGGAGAAAGGCGTGTTGTCTTGCCAGAAAAGTCTGTTCCTCTTGTTTAAAATTGGGGAACTCAGGTGGACAGAAATGTGCTCATTGCTGTGTGTCTGCTATAAGGTTATATTTTAGGGTGTTGAGTCAGATGGAACCAAATCCCTCTGAGGAACAGACAGTCCTTTAAATTTACAAAAAATGCTAATACTTTCCATAATGGCCAGATCATGTTCATCTGCTTGTATGCATTCTGTAAATGAAGACTAATTAAACACTTGCTGAAGCAGAATGATTTTATTTTGGTTGCTCATGTGCTTAAAATTTCCTATCTGTTATTAGTTTGCTGATTTGCCATTGCATGCAACATGAACTGAAGCAGAAGTTTTATCAGGGCTGTCATTCCACTTCCCTCTCTGTGACCTTAATATAAATCCAGTGCAATTTAAGATTTCTTGAATGTATGCTGATGAATATAAGATAGATTTAATTCAATAAAGCATCTTACACACATAGCAAGACTATCTTGTGCTTCAGTCATACTTCCTCTTCTCCATCAAATCCCAAATCACAAGCTGAACCTCCCTTACCATGCTGGCACATCTTAGAAAACAGTCATGTTACATCAGAGAATTGAGGTTACTGATTTTACACTACAAAAACTTCCACAGTTATAGCTTTATTGCCTTAAGTAGCTGTTTTTCTTATTTCCTTTTTTCTTTTTGCTGTTTCTGTTAAGAAAATAAAAAAGGAATACAAAAACTTGAAACATGAACTGAACCTTTCTCTAGATGATCAAACGATGAGAAAAGTCACACCAAGAGACAGGGAGAAGAAAATCAGATGCTGGGCTCAAAGAGAACGATCTTCTAAAAAGATTAAACAGAAAGGTAGGACCCAAGAGCGACAGATGCTTTTGTTTATTATTTCTCCATAGCAAGTATCTGGATACAGAAGAATCCTCTAAATATAAAGATAGGGCATAAAGGTATCTTGAAAATAAACCCAAAAAAACCAAATCTATCACTAATCCCCCAGACGAGAGATTGCAACACCGCAATGAACTAATCTGGGCCCTACTGTTGCTTCTTATCAAGCAGTGACAAGGGGATGTGACAAGGGAAATAATGGGGAGCTAAGTGGGTGAATAGGAGGATTCCAGCCACCAGGGTCATGCTGGGGAGCTCAGCCCCCTCTCCACCTCAGCACAGGCACTGGGAAACTCAATACTCTGCCTGGGGACTGCCTGAGCTTGTTTTTCCCTTGAGTGGAAAACACATAGGGCATGGTCTGTCCTGAAGAAATTAGAGACTGAGAAGACCAATTAAGTCATTCAGCTTGACTCCCTGAGGCCAATTCAAAGACTGTTCTCTCTCCTAGATACTCCATTGTGGTTTTTTTTCAGGGCAATTTTAAAAGTCCCAAGTGACAATGGTTTCATTATTTCCTTGAGGACATTACTCCACAATCCAATATATTTCACTCTCAAGAAGTTTTTCTTGAAATTCCTCTTAAAATTTCACTCTTAATTTCTTTCCATTTACTTAGTTGTGTATAGATTTTGAGCTATAGTAAAAAATCATCTTTGCTTTTAAAATGTTGATGGTATGTCACAATGTCCTGTCTTTGTTATGATTTTTTTTTTATTTTTTTATTTTTAAATTCAGGCCCTTCCTAAATTATGTTGATCCTCCCTGGACACGTTTCCCATACACAGTATATCTGCTGTATGATCCAAGATTCCAGATGAAAGTTCTCACACAAATTTGATGCATGAGATATTTCCCCTGCGACACATTGATTGTTTAGGGTGGTTTTGTTTAACTCATGTCAGCTCACACTAATTTCTCTGCCCAGTCTCATCAATGGCTGTCTGGCATCAGCACCAGCCCCCAGTCCTCTTTCCTTCTGTGTTTAGAATACTATCTCCCAGTGTCCATCAGATTATATATTTTCTAAAATATCAAAATTCATGCTCATTTTTCTGTACTAAATTTCCCAGCATGAAGTAATGCATATTTGTAATAGCAATCACATCACATAATTTTCATGGACAGGGTCTTTTTCTCTGTCCAGTGGTGTAATGCAGGATGTTAATAACTCCCTTCTTCATTACTCATCATTACATTTTACTACTGTCTTTTACAACTTTTGATATATGCTAGACTTTCTTCTGTAAAAATATCTCAGGTTTTAGAAGAATATTTCAGGAAATACATTGTGAAGAATTCAGAAAAATGTAAGCCCATCCAAATAAGGCAATGAAAATTCTATAGTTAAACTGATCTTTTTTTAATTTCTTTTTTTAAAGAGATCTGAGGCATTTTCAAGGATTCTTCTTAATTTTTTTAATAATTGTTATATGTACCATTCTGCTCAAAGTTTTTGAACATTCTCCAATCCCATGTCTATTTCAAAAGTAGTTGATATTTAGGCAGCAGGATAATTAGGTAATTCTATTATTATGCTAAGTCATACTGTTATCCAGACTTGCAAACTTGATGGGAATGATGTTTTCAGACTTTTTTTCATTCTTCATAGCAAGTGTTATGTTGAAAAAAACATTTTTTCCCTGCAAGTTTTATAAAGTCTGTTGCTGCATTCAGGAGTCAGTGCTGATCCAGTGAGCACCACAAGAAGAATCACGTGTGTGGCAGCAGTAGATGTCTGAATGATCCTGATTATTTGCACAAAACAAGGCATCCATATGTCACTGTTTAAGTCCAAATGAAGAAATTGTCAGGAAAAAGATAAAGTCACCCAGATTTGCCAGCCCTGTCTTATTCTAACAATACCCTACTTTGGCAAAATGTCTTTCTGGACAGAGGGTTCATAATCTCTTATGACAGTCACTGGAGATAGACTGTGTCAATATGAATGACTTTACCTTTTATAAATGCCGTCTGTATTATGAATGTTAATTTGAAGGTGACATAATTTTCTTGCAAAACCCATTAGGTTTTTATGCTCTTGGCAAGCAGCTCTGCTTTGATGATTAGACATAGTAACTCTTCTTTTAGCAAGGAAGCTTAAATATTTGTCTCGGCTCTGTAACCAGACATGATTAAACTTAAAGTTGTGTTAATGATCTGACACATCTTTCTACATTTAGCTATTTAAGCACAACACTTTAATTATGGCTATATAATCATCAATATCTATAATGACACATTGTGGGTAATGCTGTCAAACAGGATAAGCATGCTCCTGCTCTTTCAAAGCCTTTGTGATCACACAGTCCTTGTTCTGCAGCATCTTTCATTCAGCACTAAATTACACTAAACCCTACTTCTTTGACATCTCTTTCTATCAGATCTAGCGATTGGTTCTCAAAAAACTGTATGTTTTCTGGAAGTTGGATATTTTTGTCTCCAAAATGATCACAGCTATGATGGTCACTGCAATGAATCCTCAAACAATAATTTCAAAGGGGTGAGGGCTAAATGTGCAAGGAAATTCAGGTATCCCAAAGATTCAGTATGCTACAGCCAAGGTAGGAGCATGGGGGTACATTGCATTTCTTACTATACAGATTTCAGATGTCTCCAGCTCTAGGCAGCAGATGTGAAAACAGGCTGAGGACCTATATTTTAATTCTGTCACTTAGATTTTACTTCAGGTAGCTAATTTCTTTGATGGCTTTGGCCCTGGTTGACTAATTACACAAGAGGGAGGAAGGAAGTATTACCCTTATTTTACAAACGTGGAATCCACTATAGAGAGATTAAATGCTTGCCTAAGGAAATGTAAGAAACTTGAGGCAGAGTCAGGAAGGCCCATTTAAGCTGTTCTTCAGATCTAGATCTCCTTAGGCTCTGATTCCAGCGTTGTAACAAAAAAACCTTTCTCCCTCACTTGTCTCAGCTATATCAGCTCAAAAATGCTTTAAACTGGACATGTTGAGACAGTAGACTGTAACTCCATTTGCTCCCTTGGTTATTTTGTTTGGTTTTTGTTTGTTTGTTTATTTGTTTGTGTTTTGGTTTTTTTTTTATTTTCTAATGAAGTGGCTAATTCCTCTTTTCTGTGTAGGTTTTTGTACTGTGACAATCCCCTGTTTTGCAAGTGCCATTTAGTAAAGCCTTGAGCAACGTAGCTAACATCTGTCACAGATTGTTTTTATCTTCCTTGTCTCCCCAGGGAAGGAGTGTTGTTTCAGTATGATTTTTGCAAACGTGTGTGCTGCCAGGTAGTTGTGTCTGAGGAGGCAAGTGGAGGTGAAAATGCACCCTGCCAGCCATGCTGGTGAGGTTATGGTAGTCTCTGCTCTCTCAGGGACACTGCTGTAGGCAGGGCTGACTCAAACCTTCTTGGCAGCACATGCAAAATGCTGTGTTTCTCTCCTGGAGGGGTGTTGTCAGAGCTGGGCTGCCCCACGTGTGGGAAGGGAAGGCGGGGAGGGCAGAGCTGGAAACAGATCCAAGAGAGGTCTCAGACAGCTGGCATGTCTTCTCCTCAGGAAGAAGTGTCAGGGGAACAGAGAGCAATTACTGACCTCACGTTTTGGCAGCAGCTTTGAGTCCCCATAGGTCTGGCCCAGACAAAGTGGGCAGCATGGCTGTGGTCACTTTGCTGCCACTAGAATCCCTGCCCAGGCAATGGCAAGGGTTGCCTTTTTCCCCACCCTTTTGCTCCAGCCTTTGCCTGTCCTCCAAGGCAGGAGGAACTGAGGACATTCTAGCACATCAAGAGTGGTTGCTCTGCCATCTCACAGATGGACGTAGGGCTGTGGAGCCATGAACTTTGGGAGCCACCACAGCCCTTTAGGGCTTACAGGCTTACTCATGGAAACTGGGATATCCATACCCTGGTGGCAATGGGATCCAGATGAACTCTGCTTTTAGGAAACACATTTAGGTAGGGTTTGAATTGTGGGCTCTTCAGAACCAAATGCACCCCATCAAGTGCAGCTCCTTGAAGGCCTACTGACCATTCACACAAAGTTTGGCCAAGCTTGTTCTCTTTGCATAGAATATATCAGGTTTAGTTACAGGGTGTTCTCTACTGAAATATAGCTTTATTTTTAAAATACCCATCCACCTCTCTTTTGGCCCAACCACTTCTGTGGTGCTACCTACACCAGACCTGACACTGGCTTTTGCTAGCTTCTGGATAAACTCAGAGCTATAAGGCTGGATGCCAGCTGGCCAGAAATGAGGTCTACAATGTAGATTTCCTCAGCACTGGCCTAACAGATGGTCAGAAAGAGGAGGCCCCTCTGTTGGAGTGTTGCACCGGCAGCTGCTCTCAGGAGTGGCACCAGCTGTTGAGCATTTTCTTTCCCAGGCTGAGGAGGGGCACAGGCTGCTTCTCAGGGCTCAGGTTGTGGCTACTTGAGGGTGTCTGTTACCAGCTGAGCTGAATGAAAGTACTGAATTCAGCCAGCACAGGTGGGCTGTTCATTGCTGGGTGGAAAGGAGCTGGTCTATGCCACTTAGAAATCGCCCTGAATATGCCTGATCTTATTGGCGAAGTAGAAGTGGCCCTTGTCTAGAATTCAGCTTGGTTACGTGCCATGGCCTTCCAAGTCTGATGAAGTACTTTTTCATGGTGTTCAGCAATCTGGGGTATGATTCAACGTTTTCTTTAGAGGTCAACAAGAAGCCTCTCTTGGCTTATTCTTTCACGTTCATCTTAACGCTTTCCTTCCTGCCCTCCTGGTCCTCTCCTCCATCTGTGACTTCTTTTAGACCTTCAAGGTGGGGTGCCTGCAATGCTGAGATGCAAATGAGCCAAAGCTGATCCCAATTTTACTTATTGTTTTGTTTCTGTATAGGAACATCTTCCAAATGCCTGTAAGCAAGCTGAAAATGGTAATCTGCACAGATCTGGCTTCTTCATAATTCAAGTTGATCAAATAAATCTTTACAGACTGTTTTTGAACAGAAGCACAGGCCTACAGGATTAATGTTGCGATGCCACAATTTTTTTTTCCTTCTGCTTGTTAGGAAGAAGGTACACTGACATTTCTGCCATAGATAAATTTGCCCTGGTGTTCTTTTTAATATGAATTACATCAAAGCTTGGTACAGAAAGTATGCTGTCTCCATGACATGATTTTGGAGGAAAAAAAAAATTGAGGAAGAGGTTTTTTAATTAAAAAAAAAAGTCTGCATAGCAACATTGTTCATCATTCACTGTTGAACCCTCAAGCTGACTCTTGAAAGACAACAGCAGGTTACAGGGAGACTAAACTGCATCCCACTCTAACCAGTAGTGAGCCTGATGCTGACTTAGGCAACATGTCAGGAATACTTCTGCAGATTATCACTGCAGAGTACAGGTCTCCCTAGACAGCTGTGGCTCTGGGGAAACACTGTGGTAAAGGAACTTTTATGTCAAAACCCAGTTATGCTTAGAGAAAGGCAACAGCTAATTTTCAAATAAACTCAAATAAAGACACAGTAATTTCTCACTTGTTTCACCATTGTAATTTGGAAAAACAGAAGTAAATTCTAAGGTCTCAGTGATTCAGAAACTGGCAGCTCTGTTAGTGTGGCAGAAATCTATACTATAGGCACTTACTTCTCCTTTCCTCTTTATTCCTGTCACCTCTGCCATTGGAATCAGATACTCTCCAAATTGAAAACAGGTATCTGATCCAGAAGAGCGCATTTCCCATTAAATGCAATGAATCCTGATGCAACCTGATTGGACACAAATGAACTGCAGAAAATGAAGGAAAAAGGCCAGTTTGCAATGTAGGTGCAGTCCTTTAATATGTCTAACTAAGACCCAGGTGGCTGTGTAAAAAAGGCCAATCAACTGCTATTACTGCAAGTGCTCAGCAAACCTAAATGCCTTCCAGAATTCCCATCATTAAGTGTGAAGAATCTGGATCAGAATCAATTCTTTAACAGATCTGTTTTTTTTTTTTAATAAGGACTGATACTTATTCAGAAGAGAGTTTGAGGTTTTTTTCTTTTTAAAGAGCATTTCTGCCCTGTAAGATGGGCTTGACTGAGTTACCACTGACAGTGGTAAAAGTCAGCCATAGCTGTGCTGAGTACAACATATATGCTTGTGCACAGGAGAGGTAATGGGAGTTGGATCAGGCCCCATGTGTGTGAAAACAGGCCACAGAAAATCTATTGCTTTAATTGCCTCCTAAAAGACTGACATGGTCTAATTTGCTTATGGTTAAACACAATAATTTATGATGAACAGGATGACTACTTTAAGCATTCAGCACCAATTACTAAACCTTCTCTTACCCCACCCCCTCCAAATATTGTTTTACTTAATTCTGTTCATAACAACAGGAACATTTTCAATCCCTCAGAATATACCTTTGCTTGGAAAAAAATAATAATCATTAGCTAAACTAATTCCTGGGTAAAACTCTGTGTTTCTTCCCACATGCACATTCTATATTGAGGTGCCGTGTGCTCTGGGCGTCACTACAATTTGCTGCGTTTAATTGTTGGAATATTTCACCTCCCTGTTAAATATCCCTTTGCCCTTTGTTAAGTTTGTTGCCTAGTAAATTGCATGTCTAGCTTTGAAGCTTATGTTGCTGCACCCCTGCTGCTTTAGCTCCTTATCTCTATAGGATTTGCTGTAGCACACACAGCCAGGGGATGAATTTGCACATATTTGCAGTGCCGAGCCTTGACTTTTACTGCTTGAATGTAAATGAAAAAAATAAGGAAAAAAAAAAAGAAGTCATTTCCTTTTTGAGATCAGCAATTCATCATCACTAAAGCACTGGGAGGAAAATAGTTATCAGCTTCCCATTTTAGGTTATAACTTCAAAGTAAACCTTTGATTTGAATGCCAGACTCTGAATGCTGGGGAAAGGAGGGGGAAAGACAGTGGGGAGAGAAGGGAAGGAAGTAGGAGGGACTGGACCATCACCTTGTGGTGGTGACTGCATCCACCATCATGGAGAGAAAAACAGCATGCTAAGGTACCAGAAAACCACTGGTTTCTCACTTGCCTTGTTTATGCTCATTCAGGAATTAAGGGAGACACTACAGAAGTCCATAGTCAAATCCATTCTCACAGTCCAAACTTACTGTGATTCTTGTGGAAATTATCTGCCTTTAGGGTATTAAATACTTACCTAATAAGTAAATGAAAAAACCTGCATTTTCAGACTTCTGGATGACCGACTACATTGTACCCTCTATCTTGTGCTTTTTTTTTTTTTTTTTTTTTTTTTTTTTTTTTTTTTTTTTTCTTTTGGAGCAGTTAGATTCAGCATCCGTTCATGGAGATACATATTTTTGACAAATTTCAATTAAAATCGTAGACACTGTATCATAAACAGCCTCCTTTATTGCAACATGTTTTTAGAGTAAGGTAGAGGATTTAATTCCCTGCAGAACTTGTTTAAAGGGTTGGTTTAAGTGCCTGCCTGAGCCCAGATCCATCTGACAGGAACCTGTTTTTCTGCTTGTTATAGATCAGCCCTTCATGAGTTCCTTTACTTCCTCCTTTTCTGACTCTCTCATTCTCTCTCCCTCTCTTTAACATTTTATCATTCCGTAGCCAGCATACTCAAGGCTGTTTACAGCACTGATACCTTGCTGCATTAGTGCTGCATTGATTAGGGTTGAAAATAATCTCAGGAAGTCATGCGTAACTCCCACTCCTTGTCCTTTCTGCCATGTAAGCACATTCTTTTTGCCTGAATGAAAGGAAAATGTTCTGTATACAAGCCCTTTCCAAGCCTTGGAAATGTTCTGCATAGGTGCCTTTGAGGACTTTCTTCGGCCTGTTTTTGTGTCAGTCTCCTGAAACTATCATATATCAAAACTATGTTATTCCTTCATTCAGCTCCATTGTACTACCAAAAATACTGCTTAATCCATTTCCCCTGATGGGAGGAAGTGGGCTGTTTATTTTTGAAATGTGCATGCTATTCACACGCACTAGGTTATTCAGTAAAAATCCCTATTAAAAGACCATTAATATACATGCTCTGGAAACACCTTTGCAGAAGTCTCTTAGGCTTTTAAAGAGAGCATGGAGAGCCTGATTCCTCAGGATATTTTGTCATTTGTTTCCGTCAAAGCACAACTCAGTGCCAGATTACATCTTACCACAGAGTTTATTTCTACAGTAAGCAGATATGCCTAATAAGACATTGGCAAGATTTAGACTTTAAAACACAGCCCATTCCAAACCCTAGGCTGCCTATTTAGGATCTTCACCCGTTTCTGTACAATCCCATCTTTAGTGGAGCAGCACCTAATCCTCTCTCAGCAGAACATTCTTTTTGTCAGGAGGGTGTGAGGGGTAATTAAGGGGCCCAGCCTCCAGCTGTATTGTCGGGAGTCCTTTATTTGCAGCCTGCTGCTGCTGTGCTCAGCAGAAGGAGGGATGCTCTGCCTGAGGGAGCTCTGCCCCAGGGATGCTCTGGGACTGGGGCTCGACCCCCCTTCCACCTGCCACAGAAAGGCAAGAGCTCCCCCTGTGCTCTGAGTGCAGACTGCGTCCTCGGGAGAGGATCTCTCCTGTTTCCCCTGAAACCCACAATGTCATTTTGATCAGGTAGTTCTCTCTGTGTGAAGGTGACAAGTCATAGCTGGCATAAACAGGGCCTTAAACTATGTATGTACCATTGACAAACAGGAAAAAAAGAAAGCAGAATTGCTGTTTTGCTAGAGCCATTTGAAATTAGTAGGGTCATTAAAAGCTTTTATTCAAATAAATAAATTCATAAAATTGCCTAGAACTCAATAGTGCAGGATGTCTAATCAATAGTAATTCATTTTCAGAATTGCTGTCTGTTTCACAAGCCAGGAATTGCAAGAGGTAAATCATGACAAACACTGCACGCACAGACAGGATCCATTATATCACAGCAGGGGTCACGTTGGAATCACTTCATCTGTTTTTAAGGTTTGAAAGCCCAGGATGCAGCGGATTTTCAAACAGGCCCATCTGCGTGATATTTCTGGCTACAGAGCTCTGGTTTCCCTACCAGAGAACGGTGGTAACTAAATCTTTGTGATGTACTCCATGCCACGGGCTGGATTATTTGCATTAGGAGTAATCTTCTGGTGACTCTGCAGGTGTTTGTACTTGGCAGAATGAATTAAAGGGCTGTGCCTAAGCAACTTTTTTCTGAACATGATTTTGGCTTGTAAATTATTAGAATGGGTAGCTGAACTTTTGGAGAGGTAATCTCTGCCTTGTGCTATAATTAAGGACTAACTTCTTATGCAAAAGGAGCAAAGATGGAGTGGGGCCACTGTTTCTCCATTCTTTTCCTGCTGAGTTTTCTGAATAACAACAACAAAAAAGCCCCTAACACGAATTTTCTGACAGCAAAATCCAGTTCATTTGAAGTCCTGGTTTTAATTCTGCCCATGGTTGATTGCGAGAAATTCACTTTTATAGTTTGGAGGCATTCCACCTGGAAAAAACTAGCTCTGGAAAATGAAATTTCCATCTGTTAAAAAATGGGAGGGAGTGGAGGGGGCAGGGCAGGGAATAAATGATGGTCTATGTAGATTAGGGCCAACAATTTCAAAAACAGGAACTAAAGTTAGCCTTGTGTATTCATACTCAGACACAAATAAATATATAGTGCTTTGGGAAATTGTGCTAAGCCTCTGCTAGCTCTGCTTGTTTAACCTGACCTCATCATTTCAGGCCATAGTCAGCTGCCCAAATGTGGATGAGAGAGAAATTCTTGCTCATCCTTTTTTGTGACAGCACTGACCCATGTCCCAGGGAGCAGAGCCTGTGTTTCTCTCTTCCTGTAGAGAAGTGAGGTGGCAGTCCAGGCTAGAGCCTGTGGATCTGTTCATGGATAAAGGTTAAAAGCTCCATTCTGCTTTGATGTCCAAAAGGCAGACTTTGGTCTGTTTAGGAGACTGGTTGAGAGAGTCCCTTGTGAGGCAGTCCTGCAGGGCAAAGGAGTCCAGGAAGTCTGGACATTCTTCAAGAAGGAAATCCTAAGGGCACAGGAGCAGGCTTTCCCCAAAAACCAAAAGCTGAGCCAGAGAGCAAAAAGACCAGCCTGACTGAACAGAGAGCTTTGTCTGGAACTCAGGAGAAAAAAGAAAAGATTATGACTTTCGGAAGAAGGGGAAGGCCACTCAGGAGGACTATGAGGTTGTTGTAAGGTTATGATAGGAGAAAATTCAAAGCGCCAAAGCTCAAGTAGAAATTAATCTCACTACTATCATAAAAGTCTACAAAATATGTTTCTATAAATACTTCAGCAACAAGAAGAGGGCAAAGGAGGATCTTCATCCTTTATTGGATGCAGAGAAAAACATAGGGATGAGAAAAAGGCCGAGGCACTCAATGCCTTCTTTGCCTCAGACTAATATAGAGACTAGTTGTTCTCTGGGTAACCAGTCCCCTGAGCTGGAAGACAGAAGAGGGAGCAGAAAGAAGCCCCCAAATCCAATGGTAAACGCTCAGTGATCTGCTGCATCACTTAGACATATTCAAGTCTGTGCAGCCAGATGGGATTCACCCCAGGCTACTGAGGGAGCTGGCAGAAGTGCTCACTGAGCCACTTCCCATCATTTATCAGCAGACCTGCTATCTAGAGGAAGGGCCCTGAGGATGATCCAGGGAGCTATAGCCCTGTCAGCCTGACCTTGATACCAGGGAAGGTCACAGAGCAGATCATCTTGAGTGCCACCACACAGCACTTACGCAACAACCAATGGATCAGGCCCAGCCAGCATTGGTTTATGAGAAGCAGGTTCTGCTTGGCCAGATGTGCTGGTTTTTACTGGGGTAAGGGTAATTTTCTTCACTGTGGCGAGTATGAGGTTGTGTTTTGGATTTGTGCTAAACAAATTTTTTATAAGTTTGTTGATAACGTAGAGATATTTTTGTTATTGGTGTGCAGGGCTTACAAAGAGCAAAGGCCTTTTCTGCTTTCCATGCTGCCAGGCTGGCAAGGAACATGGGGATGCTTGGGAAGCTGGGAGGAGACACGTCCAAGAGAGGTGACCCCAACTAACCAAAGTTGTGTTCCAGACCATGTGACATCACGCTCAGTATGTAAAGTGGGAGGAAGAAGGAGGAAAGGAAGGACACTTGGAGTGATGGCATTTGTCAACCCAAGCAACCATTACACGTGATGGGGCCCTGCTATCCTGTGGACGGCTGAACACCTGCCTGCCCATGGGAAGGAGTGAATGAATTCTTCAGTTTTCTTTTCTGTGGTGCAAGGCTTTTGCTTTTCCTGTTAAACTGTCTTTTTCTCAACCCACTAGTTTCCTTTACCCTTCCAGTTCCCTACCTGATCCCTCTGGTGGGAGTGAGTGAGCAGCTGTGTGGGGCTTGCCTGCTGGCTGGGGTTAAACCACAACCCTCACCTAATCTTCTTCTGTGACTTTATCTCCTTCTATGGCCTAGCGGGTGAGAAAAAGACTATGGATATTGTCCACCTAGAATTCAGTAAAGCTTTTGACATTGTCTCCCATAGTGCTGTCCTGGAGAAACTGGCTTCCTATGGTGTGGATGGGTATACTCTTTACTGTGTGGAAAAATGGCTGGATGGCCAGGCCCAGAGAGTAGTGGGAATGGAGTTAAATCCAGCTGATGGCTGGTCACAAGTCTCCCAAGGCTCAGTACTGAAGCCAGTCCTATTTAGTATCTTCATTGATGGCCTGGATGAGGGCATCAAGGTCACCCTCAGGTCATAGACAGCACCAAACTGAACAGGGGTATTGATCTGATGGAGGAAGGAACGCGGACAGACTGAATCAATGGACTGAGGCCAGTTGTAGGAGGTTCAACAGGGCCAAGTGCCACGTCCTGCACTGGGGTCACAACAACCCCAAGAGGTATTACAGTCTGGGGGAAGAGTGTCTGGAAAGCTGCTCAGTGGAAAAGGATCTTGAAAATCCAAAATTAAGAATACCTCTTACTGAATCTCGACATTATTGTAGAATTTTTCATGGTACTCGCAATTGGGTCACAATGATGAAAACAGCTCTTCATGTGAAGGCTCGCTATGACTGGCACAAAATCAAATATTTAGTTATCTGTCGTCCATTATATACTGAAACATATTATATTTATGATGTAATGAAATATTCAAGCTTAATGCTGAGACACTTCTATCTTAGTCTTAGAATTCTGCGAGCTCCTGAAAATGTACTTTGCATACACAAGATGTATATTTCATATAAAAAGATGTGCACTGAAATATTAATATTTCCCTGAACTCTCTGCATTGTATTCTGCAGAATATGACATACTTAAATGCACTCATTACACCTGGAAGTTTACTGGTTCCACTAAAATGTGCTGTATCACTCATCTTGCTTATGTCATCCATGGTCTGCCATTCTTATTTGAGCCCAAGCCCATTCCAGCTTTTCTGCACTTTGCCCAGTTGCCCCAAATCATGTGCTGATCTCAAAGAAAAGCCCTGAGAAATAAGGTTCATTTGATGCCTGTCTCTGAAATGTACTTTTTCTACCAAGAACAAACAAATCTTACCAAAAGTGCTTTTTCTTTTGACAATAATGCTTGCTGTTCAGCTTTCCTGACAAGCAATGAAGATTTTCCTTTTCTCTTCCATTCAATTCACTAAAAAACCTGATTGTGCTAGTTAACAATGAAAGCATATCAAACCAAGACAAAATGTTTAAATAGCTCTTAGCCACCACATTATACCTAACTGAAAAGAATCTTCTTTCTAATTTATGCAAAAAAAGAGCTTAGTTATCTCACTGAATAAAAAGAGAAGTGGGTCTTTTGTAGATAGAAACACGCATAATATGAAGTCCTTGTTTAAGTGATAAAAGAGACAGCTCCTTAGCATATCTGAAATTCTTTATAAAATTAATTAATTTTTATAGGAGAAAAATAGAAGGGATACAGGAATTCTAGAATTCTATCACATATTTTCTGAACATACATATTCTATTTGAATTCTATCTTTGGTAATGAATTAGGTCTCCATTAATTGATGCCTTGATAGATTTTCAAATAAATGTTTGTCTTTCAGAGAAGTTTTGTTTTAGTTTGGTTTTTTGGTTGTTTCTATTTTTTTCCTTTCTTTTCTGCAATTGCCATCATTCCATTGCTAGTGCAGAAGTTGTTATCAAATCACTTTGAAAAATGTGTTTACCCTTTCCAAAACAATTTGGGAAACTGTTTCACCATCAGTAAAATGTGTAATGCACTAACTTCAGTCATTTCTCATTATTTTAGTTGAGTCATGGACAATTACAGTTTTGTCCTAGTCTTTTCTGATTTGCCCACAAGATGGTTGACCAAGATGTTCAGAAGTGGTTATTGACCCTAGCTACCCACCAGGAGGCAATTTAGAAGGACCTAATTGGGACACAATCTAGCCACCAGCCTTCTTCATAACTTAGTTTCACTGTCAAATTACCCTACCTTTAAAAACTGCTGACCTTTTGGGATTTTTATTTCTTTTGTTTCATTTGTCTGGTTTATAATGAAAGTTCTGTCTTTATCTTCATTGGATTGAACCTATGAAACTCTTTCAGAGATGAAGGAAATGTTTTCATAAGTGTGCAACAGTAGCAAATAATTACCTCTGATTTGTTTTTATTTACAGTAAATTTTAGTTCTTAAAGTATTACCAACAGATTTAGATGGAAAACAGAAGTACTGTGTAAAGTTGTCAAGTAACTTGCAATGTCTCAGTACAAAAGGAAAAGTGGAAGAGAGATTTGGAATGATAATTGACAGCTGAGTGCTACAGTTCTACCATGTTACAGCTTCATCTCACAGTAAAGGAAGCCAGATATATTGCATTGTATTCTTGTATATGCAACTATTTTGACAAAGACATTTCACAATCAGGTACACAATGCATTCCAGAATATAACACACCAAATAACGTGGTGGCTTTATAAATATTTCAGTATACCCTGCTGGTTTTTATGTGAGGTGCACATTTTCATTAGGTAACATACTTTTTTTCTTCAGTGTACGGTGTATCAGTGCGGCCTCATGATTCTCCCACTGCAGCAGTTTCCAGATTCTGTGCATATCATACATATGTTTCAGTACACAGTGTAAGAACTCACTAAATATTGATATTCTTAGGGAAACCAGAAGTTATTTTCTGATGGCTTCCTATGGCTCTGTATAGGATTGTGATCTGCAGGCCTGCAGTGGTTGCAGAGATGAAGTGTCAAGGTCAAACATGACACTGACTACATGGCCTGAAGTTAGACCTTGCTGAAATGAAATGAGGCTTGAATGGTTTTTTTTCACCAGTTCTCCAAGCCTTGTAAAATTTTCATGCATCTACCATGTTTAAAAAGATCAACTGTGTTGATGACATCCATTAAAATCCAGACTTGGTCATATTTTGAAGAAATTCCTCCCAAATGAAGCCCATCCAGGGCTGTAAACCAGAAGATGCCACACTTTTTATTTGACACTTTTTTTACTAGGCAAATACAAAATTAATAGATTCTACCCACTGGAAATTCTCTGCACCCATAACTGGTTTCACAGAGAGAGCCTATGCCACTGATGGGTTGAAGCAGGGGTTAATCTTTGGATTTTGAGTGCATGCAAGAAGAGGATTGCATCTACTGCAAGGAAAATTGCTTTTCATTGATTCCTCCCCTGGTAAGTAACTAGAATGTATCATCCTTTAAAAGCAACAGATAATAATCCTCGTTCTCCTAATTTCTACTGCTACATTAATTAGTTATGATAACTAAAACATTAAAGTGCAATTATGTGACCTGACCATAATGAGTGAAAAAGAGTTAGGTAGCCATCATTATGCAGTAACTGAAGTGCTTTAAGGGACTCAGAGCCAAACAAGTCTGAGTCCTGTGCTGTAATTCTGACTCCATCCCTGTGCCTCAAGCAAAGAAAGGTTGAAAGCTTGGGCAGTCTACACTAAACCACCCCACTCTGTTACTTCCTTTTCCCAGGAATTTATGCACTCCTGTTTGAATATACATATATATATAACCAGAGTCTCAGTTATCAAATATGAGCAGTCACTGGAACTGTTAAACACCACAATTTCTCCCTCTGATTCAAACAGAAGAGAACATTTTCCTATATAATGTGGCCTTAGGCCCTAACTTCTATGCACTAACTTAAAGCTTTGATTTAGATGTGATGACAAGGGAAGAGACCTGACCCTTCAGAGCTTTGGAAGACAGGACCAAGTCAGGTTAGTCACTAGTCAGGTGTGCTACCTTCCTTTCTGTCTCAATTTGGAATAACAGCCTCTGTGTTTTCCTTCATTAGAGATTCTTCTCTTCTCACCCTGCAAAGCAATTCATTCCCTTTGGTGTAAAAAGAGTAGCACCTCTGAAGTCATGGTAACTTGTCAGCCTAATCTCACTTGAGCTATATTTTATGTAAAAAGTTCTTTGCTCTTCTTTTAGGGCAGGTCCTCCACTCCCTTTTCAGTTAGTGCTAAGGGTCAAAATTCAGTCAGGTATGCTCAGGCCTACTACAACTTTTGTAGTTCAATGGCTCAGATATACTAGCAAAGATAAATCTAAAATTTCTTTAGAAATCACTGAATTGAGACTGATTCTAACTTTTTTCTGTGCTTCTCAGTGGCTGAATCAGAGAAGACACTCTTGTCTGGACTGTTCCCAATTTCTGTGTATCTCCTTACAGAACAGATATCATTATTGCTGTGACACTTATGCTAGATATTTTCTGTATCTCTCAGTTGTAAATGGCTTAAAAATTGATTTTTTTTTCCAAGATTAGTTTCATTTAAGAACTCCTGAGAAATATTAATATCCTTGGTAAAGGACAAAGTGGTGAGCTGCAAACCTAAGTAATCCTCTAGGGATTTGACTATCTGCCTGTTTTCCTTGCTAGCAAATCTGTGCACTTCTCAAACTGAAGGTTACATTAACACTACACAGAGAAAGTCAATTAATTTAACAAATTATCAATTTGTGCAGTTTCTTGAACATGCAGTAATATGTACTGAAAGCAACTCTTTGTGATCTCACAGATGTCCTGTCCTCAGTGCACAGCTTCATTAATCATGTGCTAAGCATTTTATTGTCTAAATTGCAATGCCATTTGAGGCAGGGAAAACAGTGGGAAATAAGTGTTGCTTACCCTTTGCATACTAGTAGAGATTTCAAATAAGCAGAGGGTTTAAAAGACAATCAAGCCAGTGCTGCAAACATTTAATTTTATTCTTAAAACTTTTATTTTATTCTTTATACTTTAAAGCCCAAACAAAATTATTCTATGTTATAGTATATATTTGTAGAGCAAAAGTGAACATACACAGCACTACATATTCAGTTCATGCAGGAAAGGCTGAAAACTGTAGTTACACCTCAGTAAGGCAAAGCTGTGCCCCTAGGTTTGGGTTATGCATCTGGGAAATCAAGGAGGTGCTTCTAGGGTTCATGTGGTGGTGTTGCAGAGATGCTGCACATGATCTCTACTCTTAGTGCAATATAGACACAGGCACTGGACTGCATTTGCCTCCTTCCCAAAACTGAGTGAAACTCAGCCAGGGCAGAAGTATTCCTTCACACAGGATTTTATCACACCTCCATTCTCACGGCCACTGCTGGCTACTGGCTGTGGTCTCCATTTTTTTACACTAGACAAACATATAAACAAATGGCTAAATGTAAAAGTCATTTCTGATCTATACTGTGAGAGAGCCTTGGTAATTTGATATGAATTGTGTAGACCCTTTTGGCCTAATTCAAGGGTATCTGTTGCTTGAGGCTAGGACCTTCTGTGTAGCGCCAAGCTAGATGTCAGTGCTTGAACAGCAGAGAGGCTGTGACTTAAAATGCTTCCATTCCAGCTACATCCCTAGCAGTCATCAGTCACTTGACCTGAATATTTCAAAATGGACTCTTATCTAATGTATCCTCTCAGAAATTCCCCATACGGCTTTTCTCAGATGTAACTTACGCATTCCGTGATTCACAGATTCCATGATTTCTTTGCCTAGACACCTATAACAATTTAATTAACAATGGACACAGGTTGGTAAAGAGAGGAAGGATCACATTTTTATTTCTAAGAAGGTGGTGAGCAGGTTACTGCTTGAAGGACAGATAAAATTCAGAGAACTCGAGAGCAGATGACAGCATGTGGAGCATTTGCTCAGTTTATGTAAATTCTCCAAAAAGCATCTGCCATTACAACTGTTTGGATTCCTTGTAAAATAGAGCCAAAAAAACCCCAAAAAACAAAAAACCAAAACAAAACAAAAAAAACCCCCAAATAATCTAATGAAACAAAAATCCTAAGCAAAATGAAGAAAAGGATGCAAAGAAGGGGTTAAAGAGAGAGAAGTCACAGATATGGAAAGAAAGGCCTCTCACTCAATGCAGCCATAAAATTAGTATTAGAGATACCCTTAGGGAAGGAATGCTACAATTAGGATCCTTGATCTGGAAAGGCCTACTTGTTACTTCAATCAAGATGAAAAGTGAGATCAGAAAGGGAGAAATGTTGTTTGAAATCAATAGTTTTTTTGGCTTAGAGGCTGAGGGAAAGTCATTCAGACACTTCAGGCTAAATGGTGGAAGTGACTCTGCACTGTCAGTTCAACCTTCACTTCAGTCTGATGCCTCATCAGAAGCTGTCACAAATTCACCAATATTCTTGCTTCTGCTCTGTACAGAGTGTGAGCAACCAGAGATGCATCTGGAGATCATATCCCTGTAATCTTGCTAATAATTCATGCAATGTCTGAAAATGGAGAGAGAGAGTGTTGAACTGGACTTGCTGCAAATGGCTCAGAGCACTGCAAACTGGAGTCGTGGCACATGCTGTTAAAGAAATGGTCACATACAGTTTAGTCCTCCGAGACATTCAGAAGAAAACAAATGAAGCCTCTGCAGATAAGCCACTAGACATGCAGAGGTATTTTTTGTAGATTCTAGTAAAGCTCTGTGCTTAAAATATGAAATCAGGCAATTTTAACGCTCCAGCTGCAGAAGGGGGGTTGGTGCATATCACAAGGGCCATAAATCCATGGACATGTCTGTAGGTGCTACCTTTAACCTGCTGGTGCAGAAGAAACATTCCTTAAAAACATGTTGCCTGTATGACCTATGTAGATCATAGCAATCCATAAGGTGACACATTTATGTTTTTTCAGGGACTGTTGATGGAATTAGATCTGAAAACTTTGTTTTCACAAACGTTTGCCAAAGAAATACACATATGGGCTTATTTTGTTGCTTGTTAAAATTAAAACAGATATTGTATCATCACATGAAATTTAGTTAATGTGAGCTGTTTTGTTACTAGATATTCAGATCACATTTCATTTTAAAATTTAAAATTTTGGATGTGAAGTCTTTTTTCAAAAGTTGAAAATTTACAAGTTAGATGAGCCAGAACAAAAATGTTTCACATCACGTCAACATAATTAAGGGGGGTTGAATTTTGACCACAGACCAAATTATGTGTCTTTCACACGATTGTGAAAGAATTTTAATTTACTTTTTAAAACCTTTTTTTATGGTCCTGTATGAAATTTTGAAGAAGTCTCCAGAAAGAGGACAAAGCAGACACTTGTTTGCACTGGTTATTTATTCTTCCCATTTTCTCTGTTCTTTTTCCACAAAATAACACCACTTGAGAAATTATATATAAGAGACAGTGAATATGAAATACTTAATTCTGTAGAGTGCATTTTTTTCTGTGGATTATGAGACAAAATGTCTGAATAAAAAATACATGTCTAAAATGGACATGATGCTTTTTCTCTCTTTTTTTTAACAAATTAAAAAAAAAAACCAGTAAAATAAGAATGCCTTTTTACACATGACATTTCACAAGTTTTTTTTACCTGGTGAATTAAATGAAATCCTCTAAAAATTTTACCAACATTCCTTTAATTTTTAAAAATCATTTGACAATTTCTATTTATGTGAGTCCCTAAATTATGTTTCAACTGTCATTTTAGCCACATGGAACACAGGAAATTAGTTTTCACATATTTCAAGAAACAAATGCGCATACAAAGCACAACAAACCAGCCTGGAGCAGTAAACACCTTTTCAACACAGCACCATGCCCACCTTGTAATTGCACATTTTTTCTAATGGATTCAGGAGTATGAGATAAAATATTACAGAGCTACAGCTAGTGGGGTGAGAGAAACCAAACCCAAATCCCCCAAACCCCTGCATCGAAACCTTTAGTGCTTTAGGCAAATGGGGATCCATTAAGTATGTTTCTGAATTAAATCCTACAGGGAAAAAAATGTTAGGCACTGCTTTACAATTTGCCAGATGTTTCCAGGTTATTTTTCTCTTTCCATCAGAGTCAAGTTAATCATGTTCAATAGGCCACCCTACAAGGGAAAGTAAAAGTAACTTCCTTAGACAGCTGCTTTGCATGAACTGTTTGCTTTCAAGGAATATTCTGCAGCCTGGAGATACTGGAAAGTACTAACAGAATAAAAAAGGGGGAGGGCAAATCTGCTCACATATCACCACCCTACTGAGCATCTCCACATCCCTCCAAAATGAAACTAAAGCTTTTTTTTAGTGTTAGGGGAGGCTAAATCAAAATTCATTGATGACATTAAAAAGCCAACTTGATCCACTGTGAAATACTGTCACCTCATCTTCCTTCATGACTCTAAGAGTTAGAGTAGGGATACTGTCTGAATAGACCTTAACTCGTAAATAATGACTAAATGATAGGACAGTTTGGAAACAGGGTTTGGAATCTATGGAGAAAAAAGTGACGGTGGCTTAGCTCAGAGTGCAGGAACAGACCCAGGGTCTGCTTTCTAACTGACTGTTGTATTTTTAAATGATTATATTTTCCATCCTCCAACTACTTGAAAATATATTTCAAAGCCTTTGATTACACATGGAGAGATTTGAGACAACTCAGCTGGCAAACACATTTCTGTCTGGGAAAACCCCCACATACATCAATATAAAAAATGCAGACATAATTCTAGTGTTGGAAACTTCCTCAATTTTATTGCATAATTATTATTTTTAAAGAATCCAATTTTAAAAGAGCCTTACCAAAGCTATGATTTTATGACAAAATAATGGGGTTTAAACGAGGCATGTGGAGTCCCCAGTATAACTGAGAATCTTCATGCTCACCATCATCTACTTTTCTAGTTTCTCAGGCTACCTTTGGAAAGTTGACATTATTATAAGATTTTCATGACTTTATCTACTGAGTGCAGATTTTATGATCATAGATATCATATTGAACTCTGACTTATAATTACCAAAGAAGTTTTACGGCATGTACAGTGATTGCCACGTACAAGCAAACACACACACATACAAGTCTAGAGAGGCACCTGAGGCACACATGCACAAATATATTTATATGTATATACTTGGAGGGGAGAGGTGGTGACATTAGTTAATGGACATAGAACACATTGGATCCAATCTCTGAATTTAATTACAATCTCTTCTGTAGATAGTTTTGAATATGATCCCATGACCCTAACTCAAAAGAAGAAATAATGTTGTTACTACAGAGAATACTGAACACTGAATAAAATGTACTGTCATACATTAAGTCTGTAATGCATGAAACACAGAATTGCTAGTAGTCTCAGTGGATACAGCTAGGTGGTAATTTTGTATTAATATTGCATTAAATAATAATTAATTATTAAATTTGCTCTCTTACCATACCTAGGAGCAGCAACCCACCACCAAAGGGCACAGCACCCAGGGAGAACATCAGGGACATCTCTTCAAAAGAGAAATCAATTTTCAGTCCTTGCCACTAGTTTTGTGTTAATTTAAATTTTCCTGGTTTCTAGTTTTTAATCCTAACAAAGTGACTCCTGCACATGTGTGTGGGGGTATGTGTGAGAGTACAGAACCTTCTGGTCTTCCTTGTGGCACTAACACAGAAAAATCTGGGCACATCCCCATGACCCAGCTGGAGCTGAAGGTGATTTCAGTCTTCATATACTTAGAAACCTTGGAATTTTTTCCAATAGAAGTGTAGGTCAGTAGGAGTGACTATAAACCTCCTCATTACTTTCTGCAGATCTCTTCTAGAAGAATTGCATGAATGAGCATTTGAAAATGACTGTGCTTTATCCCTTTTATCACACAGTCACCACGATTTACTTACTCCCTGGCAGGGACTCCAAGCTGTCTGCCTCTATAAATCAGCAGCAGCCGCCTTAGCCTTCTCCCAGAGGGTTCAGGTTGAGGTGCATGCAGGTTGGGATAATTCATGGGAAACACGACAGCCCCCTTAAGGATGTTTTTATGACTTGATAAATGCACAGATGTGCCAAGGTCTTTGTAGGTGAATGATACTTGGATGTTTGCTGCCAAGAGATTATGCTTTGATATAGATGTCCAGTCTCTAAAAAAAGTCTATTTTTCAGGATATATTAACAAATGTAGCTCTTGCTTAAGACCACTGTTGTATGTTTTCCCCTCTTTAATCTTAAAAGTAACACATGGACTAAAGCCCAGCATTCATCAAACTGACGTGGGAACAAACCAGACATTAATAAATCTAGTCCATAAACACGTTTTCTCATGTTTTGTTTAATCTGATTGCAATTATGTTGTGTTGGGAGAAGAACAGTAGGAGCAAAACCCTAGCACTTCAGTGGCACTAAGATCTGAGTGGCTCTGAAAATGTGAGGTTGAAACCCTTGCATTTGGCAGAGCTACATGGACAGATTTTGCACCAAATGAGCAACCTGCGGAGCACGTGTTGTTGCCCCCCCGCCCCACACGCTTCACGCACACTTGTGCACACAGCATGTTCCCAAAGTGCCCCAAGACTACAGGAGGAGCAAACAGGAAGGATCTACTGAAAAGGGACGAGGGAGAACCAGGACACAGCTATTTCTGGGCTGTGAAGAGAGGCTGCAGCACAGACATCCTGCCGGGCAACCTGTGCCACATGAGGCTCAGCCATAATGTGCAGACTCATCCCAGGGTGTTTGGCTGCTTACTCTGACTGCCGTAAAACCTCTAATTCACAGGGGCCACTTTAAACCTGAAGGTTGTTCAGACACCAGCTTTGCAGCAGCATGGGCCTCGGCCCTGCACCTTATCTCTTCCCCTGGCACCCTGGCTTCCCTGGAAAGATGGGAGCCCCACAATGCTCCTGCTGGCATTTCAGTTTGGCACATGGGCCCATAGGTCAGCAGAGACACAGGCACTATTTCTTTTCAGGAACAATGGAGGTAGTGAAAGAAGCAAAAAGACTCAAAAAAGGAGAGGTAAGGATATTGATTTGTTAAAGAAAAGTGTTACTCGGAGCCTGAGCTGGGATAATAGAACCGCAGGACATGTCCTTACACAAGGAGCAGCTATTCATGGCCCTCCTTGAGATGTATGGATTTAATGGCAGCTGTATCGCCTTCTAAAACTGCCTTGTGCTATGAGATACGGCATGTACAGTAAAAATAGCACTCTCTGCACAGCAGGTTTCTATTATGGAATTAACCAATTGTGCTCACATTGTAAAATCCCGCTAACGACTACCAAAGGTAAATCTCCCCAGAGCAGCCGGGCAATGAAAGAAAGTCACAAACAAAAGACTAATGACCTAAAAGTAAAATTCAAACCTGAAGATACCACAGAAAATATTGCTTAAAAAGCTAAGGGTACAAAAGTGTGTGAATTATGAAATTAAACCCAACTAACAACATCCATGATTTGTTCCCCCATGTCCTATGCTACTACTTCTGCTAATGCATATGAGATTGTAAAATGCAGGGGGAAAGACAGCATGCAAAGGGTGCTGATTTATGAATTCCATATTCAAAGATTCTTCAGCTAAACCAGAAGAGGCACAGATGATTCTGACTGAACTGGGAAGGTTATGCTAACAGCACTACACAGTCCCTAGCAGCCCCTGCAGTGACTACAGTTTTATGCAGTCCATTTACATAACTTTGAAAGAAATCAATTTTGTTCACTTCTAGAGTTGACCAGGTCATTCATTTAATTAAACTTCAGCAAGTATAAAAAAAATTTGCTTTCAGTTCAAATGGTCTCATATTATATCTTTTTTTAGCATACGGTACCAGGCAGATTGCCAGCCCTATATGAAGGAGAAATTCAGCAATATGTTGCAACAAAGCTCTCTCCTGGCTCCTCTTTCACTTACTTCACTTAAAATATTCTTTCTTGCCCTTTCTTATTTCTAGGATCTCAACATAAAGTCATCAGCATTCATGCTGTAAGACTAGATTTAATGTGTTTCTAAAGCCTCCCATTAACCTTTCAGAAAGTCTGACATTTCCCGATTCACCAGACAACGGCTGTTGCGGTGCAGGAGCCCGAGCCCGGCCAGCTCCACAGGAAGCACGCCAGCA
>NW_005054325.1:2610363-2632586 GCF_000277835.1 Geospiza fortis | reverse complement strand
CACAGGAAGGCGCACGCCAGCAGCCTATGGTCAGCAGCCGCGTGCTCGCTCAGCCCTGGCTCCGGTAGGGAGGCAGGCGGGACGTACGGCTGCTCGAGGCAATCTCCCTCGCGTCCTGGCGGGGAATGCGTTTGCCTCCAGAGGCCGGCTAGGCAGCAGCTAGGAGCAGTGCAGACAACTGCTCCAACGAAGCGCAGACCACAGAAGAAAAGAAGGAGGCGAGACAGTTCTCCGCAGCAGAGGTTAGTTTTATTCAGGAGGGGAGGAAAGCCGCACGGAACAGCTCAGAGGGTGGAGACTGGACAGGGTTATAAAGGGACCGAGAAGGGAGGAGAGACTCACTCCTTAGCCAGTAACAGAACATAAGTGATTAACAGAACATAGTAACAAATGGGAGACTCGTTGGGGAGGGACAATAACCTCTGCCCCAATCACCCTCTGCCCCGGTAGAAGACTCTAGAACAGGGGTGCGGGCAGAGGGTGACGGACAAGGAGGTTGCCAGGGAAACATAGGAGGGGTTAACAAAGTAACTAAGGAAACCAGGGAGGGAACAAGTGACTGACTTAAGAGGGTTGGGGCAGTTACCTAGCAACCGGGAGGAATGGCAGAGCAGTGGCGGGAAAAGGGACCCAGACAGAACCATTGTAACAAAAATAAGGGGGAAACATAGAATGTACCAACTTAACATAGAACATACATTAAACATAACTTGAATATTAAACTTGTGCAAAATCCAACATTGAACAGAAAAACAACTACACCGCAACAGACAACTAAGTCTTTTTCTATTGGGGTAGACAGTCTCTTCTCAAATCACTTGCATGTGTCAATAATGACTCCTTTCTTTCCCCACAAACTGGAGGAGAGTGGGGCCCCAGCTTCCTTGACTGAAGGGGGTTGCTTTTGCAAAAGCTTGTGCGCAAGCAAAGGCAGGGATGGAGAAATAATGTTAAGCAGCTTCACAATCAAAAGCTTCTGCAGATAGCCTCAAACCCAGACATAGGTGAATTGGGTAGTAGATAATTCTTTATTAAGGTACTGACAGAAATGTAGTCTTTCAGGATGTTTATGAGCCTGAGGAAAAGTTGCTATTATTCTTGAGTTTCCATTCCCAGCACCTGTTTGCACTTTTCCCTCATTCTGGTCAAGCAGAGATTCTCACTTAGCATGTAATAAAATGTTGGTTTATTTCCCCTGTAAGCCAAACACATTGACATCATTGGGTGTGTGCCTGGTTTATGGCCTAAGGATTTGGCCTTTTATACGTACACAATTATCTAGATCACTTTCCCCCCTTCACTCCACACCCTCCACTCCCACCCCCAGACCCATTTCAAAACAACAAGTTTTTCAGGTCTATTTTTTAAGTTAATATATGTGGCTGTCATGTCCTTGCAGATCTATTTGATTTCCTTGAGATATCAGGGTGAGAGAAATTCTTTCCATTTTAGCCATTAGTTTGTTTCATAAAATTAGAAATCACATGGCTTTGGTGAACTGGTCAACTTACTTGTCTTCTGCAACTACAAAATTAAAATATTTTCTAGAACCTAGATACCATGGAAATTCTTGACTGAGTTTGACTTTGTCATATAGAATGATTTAGCATTTGAGAATGGAGTCCCCATTCTATAAGATTTTTGAGGAAGGACAAGGAAATCTTGGTCTTTTGTCCCTGATTTTGTGTTTCCTTCCCACAATCCAAGATGGCTCTCAAAAACATAAATGCTTATGATTTTTCCCACAGATGTGAAGTACAAGATATACTATCAGGAATTTAGTGACACAAAAGCTGAAACAGAGTAATATCTTTTAAACTTGCTTGGAGGCCACGCACAGCTTTTTTATACAACTCATATGTTGGTTATAGCAAAGAGGAATCCCCTACTTCTTTCCCCAATGTCAACTCTAACTAAAGCAATTGAGAGGAAGTACTGTTTTCTCTCTCTTACATGCATTTATATACATCTCTATATCAATTATACAGTGGTTTGTACCTATACCTATAAATATTGATATCTATATTGATATGTGTTTATATATGTATTTTTATATATATATATATATATAAATAGGCATATGTAGTTATATATTAAGAGCTCACAATAGACATCACTACCAATGGATATTCATAGATGTTGCTATTTATTTACACAAACAGATCTTGATAGGTACTGATCCTTTTTGAGCTGCATATTGATATCAATAGGCATGAATGCCTATTGATTTGATAACTAGTACTGCCTATGGATTTGAATATCTATTGATAGGTATTGATACCTATTGACATCAACACCTATTGGTAATATTAAGACCTCAATACATAGCAATACCTATATTAATGGGCACTGATATCTATCAATATTCATATCTATGATATTAATACCTATCACTAGCCACTGATAATATTAATACCTCTCAAAAAGCATTGATACATTTTTTGTCAATTGGCATTGATACCTCCAAATATAGATCCCTTTTTCAAGCAATATGATAGGCCTCAATATCTATTGGTTGGGATGCCTGTTGGTGGGTACTGATGTGAGTAGGTATTGATACAAATTTATATGTCCAAATATCCATGCCTGTTGATAGACATCCACACCTATTCAATTTGATATCTATCTATAGTGATGGATATCTATCTATGTCTATTGTTTTGGATATTGATTTGGGTCTCAATATGCACTATTAAATATCAAGAGCAATACCCTTTCATAATGTTTATCAAGAAGGTTCAATTTGAGCAAAGTGAGCAATTGAAGTGTATCAACATCAGTAGTAACAATATTTATTTATATTTGTAGCCACTGGTACTCATTGATAGCTTCTGGTATTGTAAACAATGCATAAGTATCAGTATCCATGTATTTGGATATCTATCAACAGGAAGATACACTAGCAGTATCAATGGGTATGGCTACCTATCATTACATGTCAATATCAATAGTTGTTGACAGTCACCTATGCCAGACATTACTGACAGTATTTTTCATCAACACCTATCTGTATTGATAAGCATAACTGTCTAATATCTATAATTTTTGATATTGATTTTGGTAGGAATTAGCATCAATATATTTTGATATCAATCAATATATTTTGATATCAATAGTCATCAACAGACTATCAACCTCTATCAATTTTGATACCTATCAATGATAGGTAATGATAGAGATAGATATCAATAGGTATTGACACCTATCCATATTAATTGGCATTGTTAGACAACCATACTTACTGGTTTCAATGCTCATTTCAATACCTATATGTATCAATGCTGATTTCAATACCCATATGTATCAATCAATATTGATACCTACTGATTTTGGCATCTATTGGTAACATGAGGCATACATACCTACAAACACCAGTAGAGCTACTCTTCATCATGCTGTAAAAGCTTCTTAACTTTCTAAAATTCAAGATGTGTCTTTATTCATCCCATACTAACTCCTTTGTTCAACCAATTTGTCTGACGCAGAGAGACACCACGCTTTAGGGACTCCTTCTGAGAAGTTCTGTCTGCAATGAAGCCCTGTTTTGCACTAGGGTCAAAATATACTTCTTGGCAATGCTGTGCTGATAAGCCTTGATACAACAAGGAGGCCAGGGAATGGCATTGTCAACAAGGACAATTTCCATAGAGTATTTTGTTACCAGTAATGTGTTGGAATAAAATGGCCTGATGGCCTGGCTCATATAGTGATGGATAAATTATTGATATGGACTACATTTCTAAGACATCTTCATGTAAAGACTTACGTGACAAATGCCTCCATGGAGATAACTCATGCATAAGTAGCATGTATTTTCATTATTGATTTACTAAAAGGATATTATTGCTACTGCAAATGCAGGAAGATTGTCACTATGGGTCAAATTCCATTTTGATGTTACTGCAAAGAAGGTAACAAATGTAGCAGGGATTTTTTTAGCCTTCTCATCCAGCCCATAAGAAGAACTCTAGTTTAGCTGGTGGTTTAACTTTTCCAAAACCATACCCTAATACGTTGTGAGCTGCACTAAGTGTCTCCAGAATAGAATAATAAACAGAAAAGAGCCTACTCCAAACAACTTAAGCCTTAACAAGCTGGTGACTCATGAAAGATGTTAAACCTTTCTTTGCCAGTGATCATTTTGATTAAAAGAGAAGAGAAATACAGAAGGCAAACAGCAGATGACGCATCACATGTAGGTGCTGAGCCTGTACTGAGTGTGGAAAGTTAAATGCTCGTTGCTAATTTGGAGGCTCTCCTAACCTGTTTGCAAGGGCCCAGCCCCACAGTCCTCTAGCAGAGGAGAGGGACAGACCCAGAGACTGCAGTCAGGTTCAGCCAAGAATCCAGACCATGGGTCACCTCCCTGGGGATGGACTGGGACATCAGCCCATGGCTGGGCCTCTGTCAATGGAACCTGTGGCCAGGCAAGGCTGTGGGGAGATGAAAACTGGCATTGTTGCAGCACCACATTTCAGGGACTGATGGACCTAGAGGGTTGGAATGGGGTTCTGAGCCATGGACAGGGTGAGAACACTCCCAGAGGGCTGGGTAGAGATTATCAACACTGGTGGTGCCCCTGGGACCACGACAGCAAAGTAGCACTGTCAAAATTGTGTAGCTGGAGAACACTTGCACACTTTTCTACCCATTCCTACAGAACCTAAACCATACTAAAATAGTGTCAAAAGAAGACCTCCCCTGCCTGTTGGATGCATGGTAAGACAAGGTAAGGGTGGGAATTCTGAAAACTCCTCTGAGAAAGGATTATGTGCCAGCAGGAGCAGAGTCAGTGATGAGACTATACAAAATCCCCACAGTGATGTACACATGATACTGCTGGAAAGGAATCTGAGCTATACAGCTTGTTTCCTTTCAGATCATGAAGTTTTCCAGCCCTGGAGAGGTTTGGTTTCTGAAATCCTAATTCTGAACCCATTATGGTTATAACAGACTGTGATAATCCAAGATGATGTAAGATGTATAGAGTGCATTCAGATTGCAAAGTGACACAGACATGACGAAAATAAATGCCTTATATATTTAAAATATATTTAAGCTCCCAACTGCCAAATTTAAGTCTAAACATATGATTTTGAAATCCAAGCTACATAATCACATTTTAAAATTCTATGGTCATTATGAAGTATTTATTAACTGTTCATTACCAAAAAAGCAAATCTTTATTTAAAAAGTGCTTAGCTATCTAAAATAATCCATCTAGATTTTGGTTCTGTTTTCATGCCAGTGATAATATGCTACAATACATTAAAAGGTTTAAGTAAAGCTTTAAGAAACTTATTTTTCCATGCACCTAGGCCAATAGTTTTCTGCCTTTGGAGGGGCCACTTCTAAGGGTAAGGAAAAAGTAGTGAAGAAAAGAGGCTTCTATTTCTATTTTTTCTATTTTTTCTATTTTTCCTATTATTTCTATTTTTTCTATTTTTATTATATTTGCTATACAGAAGATGTACACTTCACAGAAACACAAAACCAGTAATATGGGTGTTAAGGAGAGTTCTTGCCAAAAAATTATTGCACTGTTCTACAACATTGCCATATAGAAACAGCTGTATTTTTCTCCTAGGAAACTTTCTGAGGAAATACAGGGGCATTCTTTTTGCAGTTCAAGTGACCAGTTACTCTGTCCATGCTAGCTAACACTGGTATCACTCATCATCTCTTTGATTACTTTTATCAGACCCAGTAATTTCTGTGGTCAGATGCTCAGCACAACCAGAGTCTGTGCTGCTATCAGTGAAGTTGGGTTTTGCACCAGGACTTCATGATCCAGGTGCTGAAGAAGGCAGCCCAGGTGGAAGTGATGTAACCCAGGGGCAGGACTCGAGGGACACACAGGGCATTGGCATCGTGGTCTAGGTGACACCTTCCTCCTCAAAGTCCATTTCTCCTGGTTTCTCGTGGCAAGAACAGGTGTGTTCTGCCAAAGCCAGGGCCACAGGAGATGTGAGCTACACAGAGCTGGGATGCCTTAACAGCAACATTTCTTAAGCAGCTGTGCCGATATCACTGAGAGTGCAGAGGCAGACTTGAGTAGGTAATCCATACTTTCTCTACATGGAAATGAATATAGGTTAGTCAGTAAATTGACTTTTTCTTGATAAGTGATTTAAAACCATGTAGTGAAGGTTGGCACATGAACTCCTGCAGGAGTTTAAGCTACTACTGCTACTGCTACAAAAATTCTCCAGGTCAGGATTTTAAGGGATTTTTTCAGCAATTTTTGTATTAGAGAATGAAATAAAAAATGAGAACTAGGTCTTTCTTTATTATTATTAATTTGTGTAGCTGGCAGGTGCTTAATCCTTTGCACTTGAAAATACAAGTGACTGAAGGTGAAAAGATGCTATAGGGCAAAAAGATATTAGTGGATGAAGAAGACAGCAGGCTACACTGTCAAGGGGGATATCAGCAGACCCTCTAGCCATTCTGCTTCACTGAGGCAGGTTCAGGGGGATGCATGTCTTTTCAACTCTATTTCTCCAGCTGTGTGTTAGATACAAAAACACATATTCACCTATCATACACTCTTGGGCGTTTTTTTTTTATTTTAAAATGTTTTTAGGTTGCTTTTTTTTTTCTTTTTGTTGGTTTGTTTACCTTTTCTTTGAAGAAAATAAAGGAATATATTTCCTTGCCAACAATCAATACACTATGGAATATCAAATTAAACTCTAAAGCCTCTTAGGTCTAGATTAATTCTACCTAATTTTAGGTACATAAATGAGACACAGTTTATTTACAATGTCAATTTGGGTACCCTCTGTTGTCCAGACAGAGAGATAGGATGCCTCTAGAGGACACTTAAGTTTTAAAGTGGCGTGAGATCACCATCAGAAAGGGTCTGTCTGTGTCAACTAGTGGTAGAAGACAAGTGGACGAGCCGTAATCTGAATTTAGGTGCCTTAATTAGATGCCTGGAATTAGTTGAGTTGATTCCAGATTTATTTAAGCAGGGAGATGAATAGAGGACTTGTGAATGAAAAGCAAAAGGACAACAAATCAGTAGAACAGTCAGCTTTTCTTTCTAGACTCCAAAGGTCACTTCAAAGACACAGAGAGGAATAAATAAAAAAAATATTTTAAAAGGCTGAAGAAAAATCATCTATAAAACTTCTTCGAGCTAAGACATTTAACATAACACTCATAGAAAATCAGTTCTTGTATCTTTGCTTCCCTGCTTTGTATGGCATCCTCAAAAGGACATTTGAAGTTTAAAAAATAATATTTTTTTAATATTAGGTGGATGATTAAAGACACTGCTAGTGGAATCAGATTTTTTCTCTCTTTCTAAAATAACGCAAATGTTTATTTTACAAGAATCACCTTTGGCATGATGGAAATCTCACTGAAAGTAATGGTAATTGTTCAGGTTAGACCTTAATATTCCATGTATTTCCATAGCTTTTCATTTAATTATGCTTCTTTTGAAGCTCTGTTATTAAAGAAAATAAGTGCTACCTTTCAAACACAGCTGGAGTAGTGGCAAGGGACAGGGGTTCTCTGTAGCATTAATTTTTAATGTATTTTCACTCTTAAGATTGACCTTCCATTTATAAGATAAAAGTACGTTTGAGACAAGGAGTCTCCCTGAGTTATTAATAGCTTATTTAATTATTCTCCTTTCCTTGGTAGTAATACTTCAGAAGGCATTCAGAGAAGCTGCATGAGCACACAGTGCAGCACTCAGAACACAGACATTTGTTTTATTTACTCATTTCCCTTGATTTACCAACCTGTTTTAGATGCAATTGCCAAACTTAATTGATGTCTTTCATTTTGTGGTATAGAGGTGAAAAGATTGCACATTGTCCTCTGAGGCTGGCAGTGGCAGAAATTACCCAGGGTCACATTTCCAAAGCAAAATTTAAAAGCAGTAGAGCTCCTCTCAGAGCTGCTTTCTCCTATTTGGGATGTTTTTGGCAGTGCCCAGCACTTGTGCCAGAACAGCAGCACTCTGACTTCTCCTGCTGCCAAAGGAGCTTGTGAGCACAGTAAGACCTCAAGACCTGGCTTTCCAAGGATGTCTGGTGCTGAGCAAGACAGGGAGGAGGTGGTGGTGCCACCTGCAGAGCCCTGGAGCTGTTGGCAGCTCTGGGATAACAGCACATTCTCATGCTGCCAGTGATCATGAAAGCCAATTGTACTGAACAGGGCCAGACCACTTCCACCACAGCCTCAGGTGGAGGTTAGCTTGGTCCAAAGAGAGGGGTGGATGTGAAAAAAAGCTGTTCTGGGTACTGCTGTGGAAAACAAATAAATTTGCCCTATGATATTTTCATTTACGAAAAGAAACAGATGGGGGTGAGTGAACAAGCCAAAACCAGCTTTAATTATTACTCCTTTGAAAAGGAATGTGCATAGGGACTCATGCTGCAGTAATTTGGAATCAAGCTGGCAGTAATACCTCTGTTTTTAAAAGATCCCCTAGTACTTGTTCTAACAGCTCAGTCTATTTTGATTTTAAACTCTTTCACCTACAGCCCAATACAATTCCATTACACTCAGGCTCCTAAATCCATGGAAGGATTTTAGAAGAATACAGCTGAATATGTTGCAGACATCATCTGTGGGGGCACTTGGGCAAATTTCATTTAACACTGAAATTTGTTTTCAAGACTTGACAAAGACTTTCCATGTATCTGGACAGGCAGATGTATTACCATTGTGGAATGTCACTTTCAGAGCAGAGAGAAAGGTTCACAAGGATAGATCTGTGCATAACAACAGATTGTCACTTTCCCTAAATGAACTAGTTCAATCCAATGGAAAGAGAAGTCAAATTGGTTCAAATTAAAGTTTGTCTGAAAATACTTCTACTTACTGTACAGTAAACCTAATATTTTCTTGACTGCTGTTTAGGAGAGACATCACACTGTGATACCTAATGAAGCTCAGATGCAAATTATTGAAATAACAGAGCAATCAGGTGGGAATTGAAAATTCAGATTTGTTCTGTGTCTGCTGAGAAGTCATTATTAAAGAAAAAAGAATCATTCATTTCCACTGAGTTACTTGGAGACATTAAACACAACATGACAGAGATTATTCACATTTCACTAGCATCTAGGACAGCCAGCCTTTCTAGTAGGAAATAGCCTCCCTATAGATGTATCTAAACAAAGGTGAACTTAAGGCACCTTGAGATGAGATGCCCTAACAGAGAACAAAAAGCTAGAAAGCTATTTAAAAAAATAGCTGATTAACTCAAACTTTCCAAATTCCAGCCTAGTGCCCCAGGATTGACTCTCCTCTATGCTATGACTAGAAACTCAGGCTGAATCATACAGATTATACAACCTTTCCTCTTGATGTCCAGCAGCAATTTCAACTTTTCTTGTGTTGGTTTTTATTTTTGTCTTTTGTACTCTGATGGGTGTGTGCATGGATTTGTTAGCCTCTCTCCTCTGAGGCTGCTTCCCTTTTCAGCTGCTCACCTCCTGGTTGATTTTTTAAATCATATGTTTCAACATTAACATTATGCTGTTTGCCTGCATGCCTTGGTCCTAAGCACCAGGAAAGCCAGACTGGGAAGATTGCCCAAGGGAAGGCAGCGTGGTCTCCTCTTCCAAGAAGCTGAGTAACATGTAGTTTCATAGCTTTCAGTGAAGGAGACCTTGCATATTCCCAAGCTGCTCCACCCCTGATGGCAAGATCAACCCATATAAAGTGTACTGCTCCTACTGCACGAGGTCAAGGCTGCTAATCTATTATTTTGTTGAAATTTAAGTGCAGGAGATGCAAGAAGCTAACAGTGGAGAGACTTGTAATTTATATCCCACCCAACTCACTGCAATAAAAACAGGCCAACAGTGCAAGAGGGTTTTGAGACTTGAAAATGAAAACTGGACACTGGGCTTTATTTTTCTATGGTGGTTTTAAGGGACCAAAAAGAGTCTACAGTAGGTGTAGGCCAAATACTGAGTGTCTGTCTGCTCAAGTTTTGATTGCAGTGAGAATAGGCTTGGATAAAAATCACAGGAGTACTTCAGGATCTGGCCCCATGTAGGGTGTTTAGGGGAGACTGGTTGTCAGCAACTGGGTCAAGCCAACAACTTCTGTCTACTTAAAATAAAGTCATTATTCTCAAACCCACAGCAGTGCCTGCTCCTGATGACTGCTGCAGTCACTGATTGAAACCAGAATTAGCCAAAGTCTTTCTTGGTCCCTGCTTCTAATTTAACTTCCCAGCCTTGTTATTTCTGGCTGTAAACGTTTTTATTTTTTTACTCTGAGAGAGAGTTCAAAGTTTTTAACTGATTGTGCCCAAGTAAGTTTTCTAGCCAGGAGCCTGTACTGCTTCTTGAACTTGAAAATAATTGGCCCGGTCAGGGATTTCTTGAGAAACACTGGATAAAATGCTCTGTAGGCATTTCAGGGCTAATCGTAGGCTAACCTGTCCCAGGATACTTAATCTGTTAGATCATATTTTATATTTTTATCATGATAGCATGCAGAGGTCCCAGCAGGACCCCCAGTGAGATAGAAATTTTAGAAATGCAGATGTTTACATGGTCTCTTTCCCAAAAGCTAACAATCTAAAAGAAGCCTATAAAAAGCATATTTAGAGAAAAACAATAAACCTGGCAAAGCCGTCACTGTAGTGAATAATCTTATTTGCTTGTATTAAACTGACTTTTGTTATCTGAACAGCAATATCCAGCTTGTGTCAAATCAGCTAGCAAAGAAATGGATATTTCTGTGCAAAACTCACAGGAAATCTTGCAACATCACTTTTTTGCTATACTTTTGGATAGCTGCAGTTATTCCCTGTTAAAATTATTAGTAGTCTAAATGAATGAGATCACCTACTGAATAAAAGCACAGCCAAGCCACACTCATAACATGATCTCATGCAGGCATGTCTTCAAGAATGCCCCCCTGAGAGTTTTCAACAATTGTTCATCCAATTGTTGTATGTAACCTCTGTTCAGAAAGGAAATGTGGCTGACAAAATCAACTAAAAAAAGAACCCACTGGTGCCAAAAAAAATATTAAAAAGTGTTTGTGCCTGGGTATTTTAATATATATTCTTTTCTCATCACCAAAAAAGAATCCATTCATTTTAAACAAATCTACATAATGCTAATTTTTCACATACAAGGGCCATTCATTTATTTCAGTGGGGGCTCATGAGACTAGGTCTTAAATAAGTTATGCATGAGTGTCTCCATGCCCTAGAGCCAAATATAGCAAAACATTCTCTTGTCTTACAGCACCCATATAGTGCAGCACTGTCTGCACAGCTCCAACACCAATAATATTTTTATCTCATCTACAAGGCAAGAAATCACTGTTTTTCAGAAAGGAATGGAGGAACCAGGAGAAGGAAACATCCACCAACTGGTGCAAGCCAGATGATTTCTTGTCAGATTTTCATAATTCATCACCTACTTTTGAAAAGTGCCCCATCTGCATACCTGCCCTAAAATACAGAGGATTATAAGGGATTTATTGAGATGAACTGTGCACTGGAGAGGGCACTCGAACCAGAACCACCAGATCCCCAGACCAGCCTCATAATCACAAGCTCATCCCTCTTCCCCAGTCTCTGCCAAGGAGATCACCAGGAACTCAGACAGTACACAACATTGACTTTCTGTCTCTTTGAAGAACTTTGGTCCTTGCAAGCAGACACTTTCTACCTAAGATGGCTCATTGCATTAGTTTGTCCCCTTGCCAGCTCTGTACAGAGGCTAAAGAGAAATTATGCTGCACAAGACAGAGTGAAACATGAAGATATGGTTCAAATGGAAAGCATAAATGGTCAGGAAAAAAAAAAGAAAATATGGGGAAAAGGGGGAAAGAAGAAAACAGGGGATGGATGAGAGCCAAATGGAAAGAAACAGACACTGGTTTTGTGGCATGGGTTTTGAAAGCCTTTCTGTGAGGACTAAGTGTATGCTATTACTGCCATTTAGCACTCAGAAATGACACTACAGTTGGTAAGCACCTTTGGGCAATAGACAGATATGGTACCTCAGATATGCAAAATACCTCACAGATTTTTAGCAAGTCCACTTAATTATCTTTTATTGTCTGAGTCATAAGTCCCACTGACAAACTGATAAGAACAGTCAGTGCTAGTGTGAGCCACCAGGATGTTTGCACAAAATGCCACCGATGATACTGCACCTCTGAAGCACAAAGATGAGTTTTTCATTCTGTTAGATGGTCTTCTAGACAAAATAGTCTCCCTACACACTCTCCAATTCAGATTTTCAGGATATCACTGAAAAACAGGTTTTCTGACACTGTGACTGGCATTTTGAAGATCTCTTTTTGTTTTCATTTTGGTTACTGAGGGATAATGCCAACCAAGTGTGCCCCCACTTTTCTAATGTTTCTGCTAGTAAGAAGTTACCTGACAGCCATCCAAGAGTGCAACATTCCTCAGAACTTGAGAACCATGTAAAGGGACAGGTACAGAACAGTGACACAGGAGGACCACAGTGCTGCAAGTCTCCAGTCATGTTTATTTGCCTGTCACATGTGGCAGAAGGGTAAATGGGCACGCTTGGTCTGCTAAACCAAGCAAGGGGATCTAACAGAGACAATGAATGGGGCCAGGTGCTTTTTATTCTCTGACAGATGATATGAAAAAGCCTTCTTGTATGCAATCTCAGCATTTCTGTGCATGCAAGAGAAAAAGTCTGAATTTATATTTAACTTCTCTTGAGCAGGACTGACTGCCATTTTCACTTCTTTTTCCTCACTGGAAAAAGTGGGCCTGGGCCTGATTCTCAGCTGATGTAATCTGGCATTTTGCCACCCAAAGCAATGAAAGTGCATGGGCACAGGGGAAAGACAACAGCTTGGCCGGGGACCCTTGAGAAAGCTCTGCCTTTAAGTGCTACCACAGACTGACATCCATGCAAAGCAAACAGGATGTCCAATTTTAAATCTCTAACAAGCCACATCCTGTAAACTGCATTCTACTCAGCTGACCCAGGAGATAAAATGGTTGGGACTGATCCACAGCCATGATAAGGCTGGTTTGCTTAAATTTACAGCTGAAAATGCCTCCTGAATGGAACTTTATTCTATTCCACCTGCCCCACACCCCACCTCAGGCAGGCAACGAATGAAAATGGTAGATCAGAAGTGAGACTGTTCTCCCAGCACAGCTCAGATGTTCCTGGTGGTTGTGTCTAGGACATTGCCAGCCCCAGAGTAATCATCAGTCTTACCCTTCACTGAACCTGATCTTCGGACAGATAACAAATAAGGAGTTTCCCTTCTAGGGGAAAAAAAAAAATCGCTTAATTGCAAATATCCATTTGCAATGAATTAAGAAGATCACAAAGACCTGCCAGCTCATAGCTGTTGAAAGAGGCAGCTTGTTGGTCTTTCACTGCTATTCCACTCTTCATTCACAGCACATCTGCTATTAAGAGACTTTTAAAGCTCATCCAGGTTGTCTGAAGCAATCCTGGCTAACAAACACATGAAAGCTATGTGGGAACATTTGTTGCTTTCAGGTTTACAAATCTGTATCAGTGATGCCATAGTGCTCTGAGGACTGGATTTAGTCCTTAATTTTCATTCACCACAATATTTGCAAGTATGTCCATATGAGAAGCTGCTAATCAGGATCCACAAAGGCCAAATAATTTTGAGTCTATACATGTGTGTGGCTGTGCTTTGTGGCCTAAAAGCCATATTCTTTAATGCTGTATGTTACTAGAAACTTGGAATATTTTTTTATATTAGGAGAAGAAAAGCTGGCATTATCCAAACGTGACTAAAACTGAACAAGATGCACTTTTTGGACTATTCTCCTAGACATAATATCATCACAGCACTCTCAGCACATATTTTGTTGTTCATTTACTTGCAAGACTGGCAGTACAGGCTAAAGGCTTCTGCTGTACTCCAGTTTAGTCTGAAAGCCATGAGGAGGCTGGCAGAAAACTCTTGGTTTCTGACTCCACTCCTCTCCCATCAGTGAAGAGACAGTCCTGTGGAGACTGCTGATATCTCATCCATGAGACAGGCAGAAAAAGCAGGATAGGGAGGATGCAGGAACAGGTTGAATTTTGCTGAAGTCACATATTTGATCACAGCCAACCCAAGTCCTCAGAGCAGATGCCAGTCCCTGAGAATGACTCCACAGCATTACCTGTAAGTATATTTTAATTGTACAGTAAATTGAGTCTTATCTGGGCCAGGTAAAGCAGGCCTTAGAGCAAAGTCCTACTGCTGGCTGGCTTTGTCCTGCACCAGTATGGATTTCAGCAGGTTGGCTGGTGGCTCGTCACGCTGCATTACTTTGCGTACTGCTCTATAAATTCATTTGTGGCAGACTGTGGGAGAATATGCCTGTTCTTCATAGGCCCTTGTGTGCAAGTGCTCTCAGCTTGCCAGCATAGTAAATTAAACTGCTGGTGGAAAGACACAGATCCTACTCTAGAAGATGAAGTCTTCCAGCTGTTAATGTAAGTCAGATTTTGGGACAGGGAGCAAAAGGGAAAAAAAGAGGGAGATGAAGGGTATGAGACTTGGTGGAAGGAATTTTGGCAGTGGGTTTTGCCCTGACAAGCAGCAGGGTTCCTTGCTAAGGAGATCACGTACCCTGCATGCAGGCCTGGAGTCATGGAGACAGCTGATGAGAGTTTAGTCTTTGCCAGACAATAGCATTGTAGTACACACACCAAGAAAAACTCATCAGATATGAGTGGAAAAGTTACTTTCTGGAGAATTCCCTCATGGAGTCATTACTGAGCCTTCCCACAGCATGCTAGCACATGTGCAAACACATGGACAGAGATTCCTCTTGCTATGAACGATGTCCTATGCCGTGGCATATTCCAGAGTGTCCACCACAAAGTTTCTCATGGACACCATAGCTCCTGAGCTCTCCAGCATCCCTGCCTATAATCTACTTGTTCAGCCATTCCTCAAGAACAGACTCTTAATCCTTAGTGAGGTTAACTACCATCAGAACAATGGTATTTATGGAACTGTATTAGAAAAGGAGGAATGAGCAGAAGGTGCAGGAGGAACTGAGCACAGCCCAGAGATGAGTGACCAAATTCTATCATATAGCATTGATGAGAGGGGATTGTTTTCCACAGCTTTAAGTACATGCCATCAAAAGCAACATAGTCTGCTTTAGAAAAAGCATAGCCAATAGGTCGAGGGAGTAGATCCTTCCCCTCTGCCCAACCCTGCTGAGATATACTCATGGTGCTGGGTCTAGTTCTAGGTTTGCAAAGAAACCTCAACATACTGCAGTGGGTCCAGCAAAACAACCTCAATGATAATTAAGGGATTGAAGCATTTTACATAAACAAGAAGGGGCTGTGAGAGCTGGGACTCTCCAGCCTGGAGAAAAGAAGGCTCAAGAGGGGATTTTATACAAGGGTAAAAATATCTGAAGGGCAGAATAGCCAGCAAAGATGAAACCAGATCCTAAGTAGTGCCCATTTATGGACAAGAGGAAGCAGACGTGAGCTGAAATACAGAGAAGTCTACTTAAAAGTAAAATAAAACTTTTTTTTTCCTGTAAGGATGGTCAAGGAAGAGGTATCCTGGAGAGTCTGTGGAGTATTCATTCTTAGAAATATTCAAAGCCCGAGCTGATGTGGCACTGAGCAACCTGCTGAATTTGACCCTGCTGAGTGCAGCAAGGTCAGACTGGATGACATGCTAAGGTCTTTTGCTTCTGCAGCTCTTCTGTGACATTCTGTCCTTTGAAATAAGGACAATGGTGCTAAGCCAGCTTGTCTCTCCACAAGGCTATTGGAGTACAAGCAAAATTCCACAAGTGTACAAGCTTTTTCTTCATCGCCTCTTGAAGCAGCAGTCAAAGGAAGTTGGTGTCCTATACTTGGATTTTAGCAAGACACATAACAGCTTGGCTATCTTTACCAACTATCCTTCACTGCTAAAGCCAGCATGCTTTATAGCCAATGATGTTAGCAAACCTGTGCTAAGGAAAAAAGAAACAATTGCAGAATATTTCCAGTCTCAGGCCAGAGGCAGGATGTCCAAGACTGAATCTGTCTGAAAAGTAATTTCCTTCTGATGTAAAAGACATTCTCTTTTTAATTCTCCCTCCTGCAAATACCATTGCTTTCTTATTTACTAAATGGGGCCAAATATCAGCCAGCAGAAAGTGTCCAACATGTCCCACGGTAAGTATCAACTTATACCCATTATGGAAAGCTTTGTGCAGGTCTGTAGAAAATAAGTGGGTCTTAAATGAACATTTTGTAGAAACAAAATAATTCTCTCAGCAATGTCTTAACATTTTCTATGGAGGGGAAAAAAAATCCATGTCTGTAATATCTCCATTGAAAGTGTGTAAGAGGCTCTGCTACAGTAGAGGTTGCTCTCTCTCCTTGCTCCCTTCTTATACTTTCATATCTACCTATAACATGGTAATGCAGTTGTTTATTTCTCTAAAGAAATTGTTGCTAAATGATTGTGTGAAGTGTCAGTTCTCTCACATGGTGTCTTAGCTGACACTCCAGTTGTGGGTGCCTCTACCCTCACAGAGCAGAACAGGGTTGGTTCAGGAGTATTCCTTACATAAAGGAATCAGGAAAATCTGTCTCTTTATAAAGAAGGAAGATACAAATGCAAATGAAGATGTCTTCTGTGACAAAGGAGACTAACAGCACCCAATGTCTGGCTTGTACAAGTGATTATTAGCACTTTTTTTGTGCATTTCCAAATGCAGAATAGTTGCTATTCACACAAATAAATGACGATAAGGTTTACTGCTTATTATTTATATCATTCATTTCTAATACAAACTATGGAATACAGGATATAGGGAAATATTATAAAAAATGTTGCAAGATTACCAGAAAAGCAGATGAACATTTCTCATACAGGAATATAGAATAATAACAACTATAATAAGTTTGAAAAGCCCCAGGTAGTGTGCAAACAATAAAATGCTACAAAAGTAATAAATCCACAAGGTTATTAGTACAAGAACAATGATGCAAATGGTTTCAAGTCTCATTTGGCTTTGAGCATTTTCTTCTAGGTCAGTGATTTGAATAAGAAGTAGGCAAACACTGCAGAAGATTTTGTGTAAATATTTGTTTAATGGTTTTAATGAATTCACTTAGCTTGTGTTTATTTTCCACTAATATTGTAGTGCAGTGGTTCCCAATCTACTGCCTATTATATAAAGCCTGATGCCATAAATGGGGAAGATGGATCAACCAGGCCATACACCCTTGTCACAGTGAATGTGCTTTGTGGCAAGTTCATGAATATGATTCATTTTAAACAAATATTGGCAAATTGGTCAAAGAAATCCAATTCTGTATTTTTCACATGAGAATTTGTACCATATGCTTTGGATATGGGAATAGGATACATTTATTCTGTCCAGGAACAAGCTTGTACACTGAATCATCACTAAGCCTGGGAATTAGCATTTCAACTTCAAATATTCAGAAAAAGAATGTAATTCACAGATATCTGTTTTTTTCTGAGAGTTATTAGAAATAAATATAGGAACATTGATATTTTCACAAACTATTAGTAAAAACAGAAATATGCAAAATACATTTAACAGCTGATGCACAATTGCTGACCAGACATTTTATTACATTTTAGTTATTACTTTCAATACACACTGTTCAAAAATGGATCCTAATATGCAATGCCTGATGGGAATTCACAGACATCTATGGAAAGAGTTTAGCTCAGCTTCTACAGGAACAGTCTCACAAAAACAGCACTGCAAATGCAATCTGCACTGCCTGGCAATATAGCAAGGAAGCCATGGGGAGGCAACAAACCTCACTTAAATGTTTACTCCCCCCCTCTTTCACATGGCTGTTGGATAACAAACTGCTGAAGCACCAGTGTTAAGTAGGACTTAGGAAGGCAGGGAACATGGGTAGTGCTGTTCTAGCAGAGTGGCAACACACCTCCTTTAAATATATTGTGTTGCTCATACAGGCTGTTACCAGGCTAACGTGTAATAAATTCTTCCCTTTTCCTAAGGCAGCACTATCCAATTCAGTTTCAGGTTTAACAATGTCCAAGTTCATTACCCAGCTTCATCCCACCACCTGTCCTGTGGATTCTTGCCCAGCAAATTTCCTTTCAGAATTTCATCTCTTCACCATCCAGTGTGGTTAAGTTTTTGCTGGGAAGTGAATGTTTCCAAGGCTGGAAAGAAAATGGTAGTGAAGCTCCTGCTAAAATAAATCTTCCTGAAGCCAAGGATACTGGAAAATGAACGACTAATGTCTAACCTACTATGTTGGCCACAATCCTGGGTAAAAGAGCTACAGGAATATCCAGAAAGCAATAACCTGATGATACAATTCTAATCAGGATTTTGGATGCAGAAACAGTAATAAAACTCACCCTTCCCATAATCACATGCAATTTATTAACCACAGTGGCTAAAGAAAGCCTTTTGTTTCTGTGTTGTTATAAGAACTGCTGTGGTATAAGCATGTATTTTAAAAGGCCATTAGTTGCTGCTAAAACATTGGTTTCTCAAATAAAGGAATCCTTCTCTCAGTTTATGAAACTATAAGACTTTCCCAATTTTAAATAATATTTTTACAGACTTATAACAAATCTGATGGTTGCCAAGAAAAGACAGTTCAGTCTATTTGGAGAATACCAATTCAGAAACAGATGACAATGTAAGGAGCTAAGTATAGTATCCATATCATGACAAACCTACCATTCTTCACAAAAAATCTTGTGTCTTGTAAATTATGTCCATCAAAAAAATAACTGGACTTTATTTCATTCTGATGTAAATTCATGTAGAAATCATACATGGATAAAAATCAGTATGATTTGGCTGAGGCATGGCACTATGGAATTGATTAAAGGCTTGAGGTGTATTTGGGCTGGTGACTAGGACATACACGTGGATACCTGCATAAAGCCAACACTGAAGTACATCAGGCTGCAATTTGGGAAATGCCAGAGTCAAGTTGATCTTGGAAATTCCAGATTCAAATTTCCTGCCAGGTGAGCAGGTGAAACACCAGATGACTACAGCACTTCAGATATTCCATTCTCTGGAAGGCAAGTATGTATACATATACATATAAATGCATACATTACTTCTATGTGGGAAAAAATGATGTTACATTTTGAAAGAAAAATGCTGTATTTACTTCCAAACCTCAAGGGCTGTGAAGGAAAGAATGTTACATCATCACAGACCCTTCCAGACAGCCCTTTCCTCCTCTGGCCCCCACCAATTCCTACCCAGATGTTGGAGTGCTACCCTCCCACAGGAGAGCAGTCTTTCCTGCTCTCTCTCTGTCTTTGTAATGGTTTTCCCACACTCTGCCTTCTGTTCACTGTTCCACTCCTCTTGGACTTGGCCAAGACAATTGTCTGGTCTTCAGACATCCCAGTCTCATGGTCCTTGTTCACTAGGTTGTTTTTCTTTCCTTTTAACCTCCCATTATTGACACAATTTCTCCAGCCCTACAGGTCCTATTCCCTTCAGTCCTAGCTCTACTCTTCTTCCTCTCAAATTTTATGGTGTCTTTTGCCTTCTCCTCTCCCCAGTTTTCTTCTTTGAATACTTTTCATACCTCATACTGCAAGACCCCCTTGATCAGACACCTTTAGCCTTTCGCTAACTGCCCATTTATTTTCCCAGGAGACTGAAATCCCACAGATTCAAATCGTAGTGGTTCTTGCTAGACCTTTCCCTTGCCCCACCTCCCAGCTTCTGCCCATTGCAGCATTTTTAGCACATTGTAGCCCTATGGTCACGAGATAAATGCCAGTCACCCACAGCTACCACCGGACTGTAATTAATGTGAGAGAAAACTTCAACAGAATTAATTTGCAGTAAGTACCCAGAAAAACATGTTTCATTTATATTGAGTTTCAGGATGACAGTACATGGAGGCGTAAGGAAAGGAGGAAAGGCAGATTAACTAAAAATTCTTCTCCATACAATAACAATTGTTAAAAGGAACACATGGGCAAAGCAGAGAAGGGAACAGATTTTACCCTAGCCCTGTTCTAGGAAATGTCTGAGCATTCCATTCGAACAATAATCATAAGAAGTGATAATAACAGATTTTTGGATCCACTGAACACAGAACTTTTCAGGCCACAAAGTAAAAATTTGAAAAATTATTTACAATAAAATGACTGTTTTGCCATGAGGTGTGTTTGGCTTACCAGCTTGGACGCACTGGTCATTGTGTGTTTGCAAGTATGGAGCTTTAAAATTTATTTTTCGTTCTTTGCTTGATTTGATTTGTGTTTCTTTTTATTATATATCACAATACTACTGGCATGATGGTAACATGTTTGAAAGTTCCTCATATTTCAATGTTCTTGCCAAGCCCATCATTCTTCAACTTGTAGGACGTTGTCCGTGCCCTCTCAGACTCAGGAGGAACAAGGCCACTGCTGCTCTCAGGACCACAGTTTCTGCTGAGGCTCAAGTACAGCAGAAAACAGACAGTCTTACTGGCATCAAAGAACACACTATCTGCTACTGAGACTGAAGATTCTTCCTTCTGCATTAATTAGGTTTGTATTGGTGCTCTTCACGAGACATTCTTGGATTCTAGAACTTTCTACAACACGTGCATGGTGTTGCACATGGTACCCGCAGAGTCTGCAAACCTACAGATTATGTTTCCTCTGCTCTGCCAAAGACAGATAGCTACCCATTTCCCCACTAAGATGATAAAATTGGAATTCTAGTGGCTGATACAGAGAACTGTTTGAATTTTAGGAGAAAAATGTATATTTGTTGAGGGTGAACAAGAATTTTGTGAAAACATGCTGTTTGATTAAGGAGCTGACTATGATATCAATTATCAGCTATGACTGACTCAATTCTACCATTTCAGATATAATCACCAGCAGTCAGACCTGGCAGCTGCGGTGCATTCCTTTGCAGCAATATAGCTGTGTATAAAATAATGATATTTTGGATTACCCAAGCAGCTGGACTGCAAATCATAGCTGGAACTGAAGAAAGTAATACACATTTAATTTAGAGCAAATATGGCATTTCAAAGTACACAAAAGCCTCAGTTTTAGCAGAGGTAACCAACATCTTGTTCCAGTATCACTTCTCTTCCTCCTAAAGAAATAATTTCTAAGGTTCTGAAAAATAGGTCATAACCACTTTATCAAATGTGCGTGGGACTTTGCGGCCAAAGTCTTATTAAAAAAGCAATGAGGCTGATATTTAACCACCATAAGTGAAGCTTTCCTATGAGAAATTCTGTAAGTTTCCCAATCTCTATTTATTCACACACCATGGCCAAATGATGTCTTCAAGTTAAGATCCTTATAGATAGAATTGATTAGTCCAGTGCTTGGCAGCTACATGGATCAATTTTCTTCTTTTTTTTAATTTTTCTTTTTCCTTTTTTTGACATATGGAAATGTTAAGTATTGGAATTATTTTGGGCTAGCCTCAAATGAAACATTAATTATGTTGGGGAATTCATTAGGTCATTTGAAAAGGATTTTCTTTTTTAATGGAGTATTTGGCCTGCTATAGGATATAATGATCCTAATAAAGCATGGTTGCAAAATGTTAATTTCAGAATATCATAATTAAGTTAAATGATAAAGCCAAGAAGCTCCTGGAGATGTCTGCCTACATGAGTTGTATGTAACAGGCACAGTAACAGGGTCATTATAGAAAAAGGTCTCAAATCTGTTTGCAGCTGCTTGGATTCAGCATTTCTGGTGGAGCCAGCTTTTCCTCCAGTCTTTTCACTGCAGTGCCTTTGGTAGGTGAGGAATGAGGCTCTGCCACAGGCATAGCTGCTTTCTCTTACCAGAGACCAAAGCAGCTGCAGAGCAGTGGAACCATGGGAGAGCAGATCTGTCCCATCATTATTTAAGTCCCAGGAAGAATGGCAAAAGTGGCAAGGGTAAAATATCTTAAAGAGAGAGAGAAAGAGCAACCTGCTTCCCAACGTCGGCTGAACGCTGGCAAGAAGCCAATGCTGTCAGACACATGGAGCGCTCCCAAGGACGACATGGGATGACAATTCTGTGTCTGCAGCCCATCCATCCTGGCAGCACACAGGCATCTGTGCATTCCATGCACAGGAATTTTTGTAGCAGCAGTTGGAAGGGGGATTAAATAGGTGTCTGATTCTGAGGTACATAGGAAGGACATAAAAAAGTATAATGATATAAAGTTAAGAAGGCAGCAATGTGAAAGGAATGAGAAAGGAATAGGGCAAATACTACAGAGC